>NC_069505.1:405895670-405943170 GCF_027579735.1 Bombina bombina
GTCTGAGATGTAGGGGGGAGCAGTGCAGTTGAGGGCTTTGTATGTGAGAGTGAGAGTTTTGTGTTTGATCCTAGAGGCAAGAGGAAGCCAGTGAAGGGAATGGCAGAGAGGCGCAGCAGATGAAGAGCAACGTGTAAGGAAGATGAGTCTGGCAGAGGCATTCATTATGGATTGTAAAGGAGCTAGGCGGCAGGTGGGGAGACCAGAGAGGACAGAGTTGCAGTAATCAAGGCGGGAAAGAATGAGAGAGTGGATTAAAATCTTAGTTGTGTCTTGTGTAAGGAAGTGTCTAATTTTAGAGATGTTTTTAAGGTGGAAGCGGCAGGCTGTAGCCAAGGACTGAATGTGAGGAGTGAAGGAAAGATCTGAGTCAAATGTGACCCCGAGACATCGGGCATGCGGGGTAGGTTGAATGATGGAGTTGTCGACAGTTATAGAGATATTGGGGGTGGAGATTTTGGAAGAAGGGGGGAAAATGAGGAGTTCAGTTTTGGAGAGATTTAGCTTGAGGTAGTGAGAGGACATCCAGGAAGAGATGTGAGAAAGACAGTTAGTGATACGGGTTAGCAAGGAAGGAGATAGTTCTGGTGCAGAGAAGTAGATTTGGGTGTCATCGACATACAAATGATATTGGAAACCGTGGGACTTAATAAGGGAACCTAGTGATGACGTATAGATTGAGAAGAGAAGGGGGCCGAGGACAGAGCCTTGCGGTACTCCGACAGAAAGTGATGACGGGGCAGAGGAGGCCCCAGAGAAGGCTACACTGAAGGTACGGTTTGACAGGTAGGAGGAGAGCCACGAAAGGGCTGTGTCACAGATACCGAAGGATTGGAGGGTTTGGAGCAAAAGAGGGTGGTCGACAGTGTCAAAGGCTGCGGACAGATCAAGGAGGATAAGCAGAGAGAAGTGGCCTTTTGATTTAGCTGTAAGTAGGTCATTGGTGACTTTAACAATAACTGTCTCTGTGGAGTGATAGGGACGAAATCCAGATTGCAGCGGGTCAAGAAGGGAGTTTAACGTAAGGAAATGGGATAGGCGTGCATATACTAGTTTTTCGAGAAGCTTTGAAGCAAGAGGGAGGAGGGAAATTGGGCGGTAGTTGGATGGGGAGGTAGGATCAAGGGAAGGTTTTTTGAGGATAGGTGTGACCAGTGCATGTTTCATTGATGAGGGAAATGTACCAGTGCTGAGGGAGAGGTTGAAAATGTGTGTTAGTATAGGGGTAAGGGTAGCAGAGAGAGAGGGGAGCAGCTGTGAGGGGATAGGGTCAAGGGGACAGGTAGTGAGGTGAGAGCGCAGTATAAGTGCTGAAACTTCGTCCTCAGTAACAGGGGAGAATGAACTAAGTTTCAGGTTATGAGGGTTGTGGTTGAGTGAGAGTATTTGAGGGGGGGAGAGAATGGAATTGTGTTGAGAGCTGATTTCATGTCTGATGGAATCAATTTTGTTAATGAAGTGACTGGCAAAGTCTTGAGCTGACAGAGAAGTTGTATTAGGAAGTGGGGGAGGGCGGAGGAGAGTATTGAAAGTGGAGAACAGACGTTTTGGGTTTGAAGAAAGATTAGAGATAAGAGTAGAGAAGTAGTGTTGCTTGTGGAGATTAAGGGCAGAGTAGTAGGAGTTCAAGATGAATTTGTAATGAAGAAAATCAGCTGAACTCCGTGATTTTCTCCAATGCCGTTCAGCAGTACGGGAACATCTGCGTAGGTACCGTGTCAGAGGAGTATGCCAGGGCTGGGGATGAGTGTGTGATTTCCTAGCAGTGGTAAGAGGGGCGAGATTGTCAAGGACGGATATAAGGGTGGAATTATAGTGGCAGATAGATTGTTCAGGGCAGGAAAAGGAGGAGAAGGATGAGAAGAGCGAGTGAAGGGAATTAGCAAGTTGTTGCTGATCTAAAGACCTAAAGCGGCCGCTAGCAGGGGCTGTCAATCAGCTCGATCCTATAGGATTGGGTGGATTGAAGACCGCAGCCTCAGAGGACAAGTTATGGAGCAGCAGTCTTTAGACCGCTGCTTCGAAACAAGCAGAACAAGGGCCCTTGTTAAATCTACCCCTTAGTGTAAGCTACTGAGTTTGGGGACACGAGTTTGCTGAGGAACTAAGAGACTTCAGTCTGTATATAGACACTATTCTCGAGTGCACTACATGTGGGGGCGCTTTCAGAGGGGTTCCTTTGTCTTTTGCAGGATTATATGTGTCCCCCTCATTTATATTTAGTAGTAGATAAGTCATCTCAGGGACAGCACTACCATTAGGGCAGCAGGTGCAGTGTCACCAAGTGATAATTGGGGGCCCATAGCAGCCAATCTAGTGCAATCCTAATGCAGGGGAGCCTTTATTAGTGCAGGTTGTAGGTCCATCTTATCCTATCTGTCTGTATCTCTAACTATCTATCTATTATCTGTCTGCATGCCTATCTATCTATCCACTAAATCATTATACAGAGCAGTATTTATATTATTACTATTGCTTACTACTGAGTTACCGTTGAGGGGCCAAAACAAAAAATGTTTGCACCAGGGCCCTGTGTTCAGTTCCTCTGTAATCGGGTTTGCACCTGGCGCCAGTATCTACTTTTCTGTGCAGTTATGATCTGCTGACCACAGCATGGAATTATTTCTAACCACGCAGGACATAATCAATTTACATTTCATTATAGAACTAACTCGCTCTAAATTTAATAAGCAGGAGATCAATAGAGACTCTGATATAAAGCTAGTGCTGTATATGAAAAAACAAACACATTTTCATCCAGCTCTGGGTGTTAGATTTCTCTTTTTTTGTGACAGAAGCATATTCATTCCATAAATAAGGGTGGCTTAACAGAAACAATCAGTTTGAGTATATAGATTCATGTATTGATTTTTTTAATAGTTTTGTTAGCAGTGTTAATTTGTATTCACTTCCCGTTTCATATTCATGTCTTTTATCAATTTAGACAGTTTGTCTATCAAGACAACCTCACAAGCCATTTATGATAGACTAGTCTTAAAGCCAGTGTATAAGGGCCAAAATGTGTCCAACCACCCCCCCTCCCTCATTTACCCACCTCTCCCTCCAAGAACCTTTCCCTACCCTCTGATCCCCCATACCCTCAGATCCCCTCTCCCTCCTTCCCCCTCCCTGTCGCTCTCAACATTTTATTTTTTCTGCAGCGTAGCAGTCCCACCTGCTCCCGCCCCCTCTCCCTCCTTCCCTCTCCCAGCCGATCTTAACATTTTCTGCAACGTAGCGGTCCCACCCCCTCCAGCGATGTGCTGCCCACCCACCTCCCTCCTAACCATCCCCTGCCACCAACGATTGGCACCAACGCTGCTTAACGACCAGCGCCGTCCTTGTGCAGTCTCTACTACATCGGACAAACATACCTGTCATGAGATGCAGGACACAGCATAGAAGGAACAACGCTATTTTATTGCAGAGCAAGTATACAGCTTGTACAACACATCTAACTTGGTAACTGCGACATAGACAATCAACGCCCTAAACCACGCCCCCATCTGGTGAAGTCACTTCCCACTCTCATCACATCTTCCCCCTTTTCAAAGGACAAAGCATACATTTTTTTTTAATACATCAAATAACAAGGTATACAAGAAGCATACAGAAATAGTTTTGTTTAGTATACAACAAATAACAAGTTAAAGAGGATATCCATAAACAACATGAAATACAATCCTGACTTGAACATCGGGGTAGACTACACTGGTCCACAGTGACCATGGGATTATTCTGCCCATACTTCCGGTCACTGCTCTAACTAGTGCTAATCCCGATATTGGGCTGGAAGTTTCACCACCCTTCCACTTGATGTCATTTTACATTAACTGTCCTCTGATACAGAATAAGGTGATTGAGAGTCTGCTGGAAGCAAAGAAGTATCCCTGCTGTGATCTTGCTGAGGGGAAGGCACCCCTCTTAAAACAGGGAGTCCCACCGGCAGTGGTAGTGAGGCATCCAGACCCAAACTCTCAGGTACAGGCTGAAGATGTTTCGATTTCGACGTGTGACTGTCCCTCCATCAGTAAGGACTACATAAGACCTTGGTTCTGGAGAGCGTCCAATTACCATAGCAGGCGTCTTCCATTTCTTCTCATCATCCAGTTTAACTCTGACAATTTGCCCCACATTCAGCTCCTGCAAGGGCCTCACAGAGTGTTTCCTGCTGTAGAATCGATAGCCCCTTTTAGCCTCTTCATCCCTCCTAAGGACCTCGTCCCGAGGAACAGAGCTAGTTGGCTGGAAGACACCCACAGAGGGTAAAGTGGTGCAAATCTGACGTACTAGCATCAGCTGTGCTGGGCTAAAACCCGTGGCTTGAATGGGAGTCGCCCTATAGGCCAAGAGGGCTAGGTACGGCTCAGATTGCTTTAAAATGAACTTTGTTGTTTGAACTGCCCTTTCAGCCATTCCATTGGCCTGCGGGTAATGTGGACTCGATGTAGAATGAACAAAATCATATTCACTGCTGAAATAACTGAACTCCGTGGAAGCAAACTGCATTCCGTTATCACTCACTAACTCTATTGGTATGCCCCACCGGGCGAACAAGCTCTTGAGACGAGTGATAACGGCTTGACTTGTGATCTCATTCAAGGGTGCAATCTCCAAATACCTGGAATAGTAGTCAATCACGACTAGGTACTTTTTCCCATGCAGTTCGCACAAATCAGCAGCTATTTTCTGCCACGGGCCTGCAGACAGTGGAGTAGAAATCAAGGGCTCCCTTCTCTGAGTAGGCCGGCGTTCCTGACAAAAGGCACATTTTGACACATGACTTGCGATGTCAGAACTGATCCCAGGCCACCATACTGCCGTAGCTGCCCTTTCTCTGCACTTTGTAATGCCCAAGTGGCCATCATGAATCCCGCTTAACATGTCCTGCCGCATGCTAACAGGAATAACAATGGGGTCCCTGAACAGCACCAACCCATCCAGCTCCGTGAGCTGCGACCTTTCTGACTGGTAAGAACTTAAAGACATCCAGGTTGCCTGGCTCTCGGGCCAACCTTCTTTTATGTACTTTATAACTTCTTGAAGGTCAGTATCTAAATATGTCTCCTTTCTTATTTGCTCTAGCTTCCCTGACGAAATTGGATTTGGATGCCAAAACTGAATCTACATACACTTTCATATCTGATTCCGTTAAAGATTCTTCAGCAGCAACTATCGGGAGCCTGGAAAGTGTATCTGCCACTACCAGTTGTTTCCCCGGCACATGCACTGCCTAAACGTTGAACCTGAGCAGCCTCATCAGAAGTCTCTGGCATCTTAGGAGTGTTTTGTCAATATCATAGGAGTTGATTAGAGGGACTAGCGGTTTATGGTCAGTCTCCAGACTAAATTTCTCTAAACCCACTAGGTAATGCTGGAAGCGCTCACAGGCCCAAACTGCAGTCAGGCACTCTTTATCAATTTGGGCGTATTTCGACTCAGCAGCCGTCAGTGTACAGTAACAGTAGGCGATGGGCTGTAGTTTGTTCTCATTCAACTGCAGGAGGGCGGCCCTAACCCATAACTGCTCACATCAGCACTAACCACAGTCTTTTTAGAAGGGTCGTAGAACCCCAACACTGGGGCAGACCCCAGCAGGGACTTGACCTGGACAAAAGATTCTTCCTGTGAAGGTTCCCAGACCCAGGCAACATCTTTCTTTAACAACTCTGTGATAGGGTGTAGTATTGTGGATAAATCTGGAAGGAATCTGCCCACATAATTCACAAGGCCCAATATTTGTATCAGCTCATGTACATCAGAAGGACTTTTCATCTGTTCAATAGCAAGGATTTTATAAGGGTCCGACTTGATGCCATCCCCATTGATAATATGCCCAAAGTAACATAACTCAGCCTTCCTTAAATGGCATTTCTCCTTATTTCATTTAATTTCAGCCCGGACTCTCTAATAGTCTGCAGCACACAGCTCAATCGCTGATCATGTTCTTCCAATGTAGACCCATACACCAAAATGTCGTCCATGACGACTGCCGTGCCCTTGTGGTCCCTTAGGAGAGAACTCATCTCTCTTTGAAAGATTTCAGGAGCAGAGGATATCCCGAAGGGGAGTCTGCAGAAGCAAAAACTGACCTACCGGTGTAATGAAGGTAGTCAGTTTGCGACACTTTGAATCTAGAGGTATCTGCCAGAAGATGCTGGAGGCATCCAGTGTAGAGAAGAACTTTGCCCCAGCCAATTTCGGAGCTATGTCTTCAAGTGTCGGCAGCACATATCTCTCTCTCTTCACCGCCTCGTTCAGCCTTTTCAAGTCTACGCAGATGCGTACCTTCCTGTTTTTCTTTGCAACAGGCACAATGGGGGCACACCAGTCAGTTGCTTCAACAACCTCTTCAATAACTCCCATATTCTTCATACACAGAAGTTCCTTCTCCACTTGAGGCATGAGCGGGAACAGAATTCTACGAGGAGTGGTAATGCTGTATGGGACTGCAAGTGATATTCGGACTGGGTTGCAATTCAGTAGGCCCAATTCACCAAACGTCTTCTGAAATTTCATTCACTCTGGTGACCAGGCCCAAACTGGCTGCTTTTCTGCTCAATAGGTTGTTAACACACTGACCTCTAATCACATGTACCCACATGGTGAATTTCCTCTGCTTGTACTCGCAGCTGGCAAGATATTTCACAATCGATGCGGCCACCAGGACTATGAACTTTTGTTGTAACTTTCACCAGCTGAGGCTGTCGAGGCAGTTTTATGAATGCTGCAAGGGACATAACAGTGATATCTGCTCCTGTGTTAATCTTAAAGGCAACTTTGGCTCCCATTACAGTAAGAGTAACCCGCCAATCTTCATCTGAACCAGACCGTTCAACAACGGATCCTACAAAAGACACTTCTTGACCCTCCTGGTCACTATCCACCTGCATCTCCTTAATGTATTCAGTTTTACACGCCACTTCAAAATGGCCCATTCGGTTACATTTTCTACATCTTTTGTCTTTAGCAGGGCATACGACACTCTGATCATGGGTACGGTTACACCGCATGCAGCGAGCATGCTGCGCCCATCCGCTTCTGGGCCTATCTGTTGCCCTTGGTCTACCACTCACACTGTGCCTTTCACTAGCAGCTTTCCTGAACTGCTGCACTTCATCCACAATACTCTCGGACCTCAGATCAGCACTTTGCTTTTTCACCAGTTCACTCTGGCGGGCCATCCTAATAGCCCCATCTAATGTTAAATCAGACTTTACTGTAGCTTCAGTGAGACTTCAGCATCTGCAATTCCTATTCTGTCTCTGATTTGCTCCTCTTTAGCAAGAGCAAACTCACAGAATTCAGCTAGTTCATACAGGCTGCTCACAAATGACTCCACAGATTCTCCCACACGCTGGGTACGTTTGTGAAAACAAGCTCTCTCATGAATCACATTTCTTTTGGGCACAAAGTGAGCACTGAGTTTGTTCATAACTATTTCAAAGTCAAATTCTTCCCCTTCTTGGAAAGTAAAGGCATTGAACACTGGCTCCACATCTTTCCCCATAGAGTATAATAGAGAATTAACTTGTACTTCACCACTCTCCTTGTCCAGCTTGGAAGCAATCCTGAAGCGCTGAAACCGCTGACGCCATGTGGGCCAAGCTGCAGGCTGAGAGAAATCAAAAGCTCCGGTGGGGTAAACTTCAATATCGTCATTAATCAGGAAACAGAAGCGCAGGCAAGTACTTGAGATGCAGGACACATCATAGAAGGTACAACGCTATTTTATTGCAGAGCATAGAAGTAAACAGCTTGTACAACACATCTAACTTGGTAACTGCGACATAGACAATCAACGCCCTAAACCACGCCCCCATCCGGTGATGTCACTTCCCACTCTCATCACAATACCTGCCTTATAATATAGGATATATAAGTTCTGTGGAGGTAAATTAATTTACACCAGAAATCATCAGATGCCTAAGCAATGTCCAACCAATATGTAGGTGAGATAAGCCCTCCAGAACTATATTGATTAATACAATATATACAGGGTTCCAGCTACTAAAGGAGATTTTCCCTAGCTCCCCAAAATGTGATACAAATGTTGAAAAAAGTATGTTGCACTCCAAATAGAAAAAAGTGGAATCTGCCCTCCGTTACAAAAGAAGACAGCTCTTTTATGATTCAGATAGAGAATACAATTTTAAAATAGTTTCCAATTTACTTCTATTACCAAATTTGCTTTGTACTCATGTTATTCATTGTTAAAGAGATATCTAGATAGGTAGCGTGCACATGCTTGAAGCAATACAAGACAGCAAAAAGTGCAGCCATCTAGTCTTTTTGCTGATGTATAACATTGTTGCAAAACTGTTGCCATATAGTGCTTCAGACATATTATTATTATCGGTTATTTGTAGAGCGCTAACAGATTCCGCAGCGCTAACATGAACACTCCTGAGCTTACATTGCTATTCAAGAAAACAAAGAAAATATGATACTAAAAGTAAATTAGAAAGTTGTATGCTTTATCAGAATCATGATAGAAAAAATATTGGGTTTTATGCCCCTATAATACTGAGCCGATCCCAGCTACGATGGGACGTCCAGGAGGTTTAAAAAAAGATTCTTGTGAACCTTAGGGACAACATAAAAAACAGACACAATAGGACCTTTCGGTAAAAGAAATTCATACAACTTCTTACTATTTGTCTGATTATTGAGAGCATTTGTCAAAAGAACCTGTAATTGACCCACAATTTTAATTGTGGGGTCACTACTCAAAAACTAAATTGACACATCATTCTGTTTTGTAATTGTATCCATCACCGCCACCGCCTCGCCCCTTATCCACATTTATATTTGCCAACATCTTTATTAGTATGTAAATTAGAAAATTAATCCTTACATGCCTTATCCACTAACTTAATATATGTCTCATCACACTGGGGACAAAACATGCTTTTAATATGGAGTTCAAAGTCCACAACATCTAAAGATATATCCACTCCATCCTCTACAATGTTATTGTATAAATATTTATTATGACTACAAGAATTTCTGCATCCAAAGAAAACCTTTAATCATAATAACCTATAGGTCCATGTTAAATCAATTTGCAGTCTAAACGTAGCCAGATATTCAGTAGGAAAGAATGTGAGTCCCTTATTTACGCCTGAAGAAACAGCCCTGGGTTGGCTGAGAAACGCGTTGCTGTTATTTTAATAAATACTACTTTTATATTATACACTCTTTTATCTTTGATTGGCTTCTGCTATCGTTGGGTTGATTCCTGTTATTGCTGCAGTATTCAGTCAGCTGGGAGGCTCAAGTTCCAGACCGCTCATATGGACCTGATGGTGCAGTAGTGATGTAAGTTTGTTTTATCCCTTATTATTATCTCTCTGTGCTGTGCTGGGCCATGTGGTATTGTGCTTTTTCACTATAGGAGCGTGTTCCACACTTGGATTTGGATATCACTATCCTACTGGACCTGAATGCATCAGATACAGTTCGCTGGACAACTGGGAAGTTCCAGTCTGCCATACAAGCGCCATATTGGTGCTTCACAGATATGAGTTGAATATTTTCGATCACTTTCTCTGAGTTGAGACTATACTGGGCCATTTGGTGCCTTTGTGTCTTTTATTTTCATTGCCCTTATTTAATACACCTATGTCATCAGTTAGTTGACGAGAAGACAGGTTAATCACATTTACTTCCTTTTCCTGTGTTTGGTTCGTGCTCTCATATCCAGTCGTTCCGCCGTGTCTGTCTCCCCATGTTTTCTTCCTCCTACTAAGGTGTTGGTGTTCTTTACCAAAAATAGGAGGCACCATTACCTGATGGGTAGGTGGCTGATGATATGGAATTATCCAATTCGGTGGAGGATCCTGTGTCAGAGTCGGAACCATAACGTGCTATAGCTGCATTCTCCCTTAAGGTGGTATCACTCGTTGGGCTTTTCCTATTATGGCCCCAGCGATACACTCTGCCACCAACACTATGTCATCTTTAGCTCCTTCAACACGTGTGTTTAAATCTCCAAAGGAAAATAAAATAGTCTAACCAATATGTAGGTGAGATTAGAACACCAGAACTATTTTGAATAATAACATTTAAACAGGGTGTCAGCTACTAACAAAGTTTATCCCTAGCTTCCCAAAACATAATACAAATGTCCAAAAAAAGTATGTTGCACTCAAAATAGAATAAAGTGAAAATATCTTTATTCTGCTCATTACAGCAACTGTCCTGATACTGAGGAATTAACTGAATTTCTGATGTCAACAAATAGAAAAGGGTTTACACATGGGAAAAGATTTGTAAGAGCAGAAATTCAATCAGAAAATAAGATTACGCCATATTTTGGTAAAACTAAAGATGGCTCATACCCCTGTTTGGGATTTGCCCACTGCCATAGTGTCATTAAAGGGGTGAAGTTTCTCACCTCTATACTGGATGAAAATTTAAAGTAACTTCCAACAACAAGGAAAACAGCACACCTGTCTTTTCTCGAGGGGCACAGAATGTCAGACTTGCCAGGTCCACTTGTACATCAAATAACAGAAGGAATTCCAGCCTCCAAATAGATAAAAAAACAAACATTATTCCTTCATGTAGGGTCCAAGAGAAAAAATATGCAACGTTTCAGGCCTGCATTAGGCCCTTAGTCATGTATGTATATATATATATATATATATATATATATATATATATATATATATATATATATATATATGACTAAGGGCCTAATGCAGGACTGAAACATTGTATGTTTTTTCTCTTGAAAATTTAAAGTGCCATAAAAGATGTTGAGATCTGTGCATATCCTAAAAAGGCTAAAGTAAAAATAGTTTACATAAAAAAAATGTTTAAAAATTGCTGGCAAGTATTTTAAAATAATTTTCAAAAATAAGCAAAATTAGTTAAATAGCCATGCTGTCTGGAGTAGTCTTATCCATCCCCCTTATAGGTGTTTAGTATCAGAAACACATGCATTGTATTTCAACTGAGTCCACAGCAGTTTATTTGCATCTAGGCATGCTCCAGCAGATAATGATATAGATATAGCCATAGAAGGTATTGTGTGGGGGAGTTAGAGCTGTACAATTCGGAAACTTAAAAGAAAGGGTTAATGGCAAGGCACTGCAGTATAAATTTGCAGGTAAAGTAATTAAAGTACATATTATTATATTTTGTCTCTTTCCCAACTTGTTTTATGTCCCTTTAAGATCAGAGAAAACTATACATGTGATTCAACTTATGTGGTTTAGGCGCTAAAGTGGCCATGTGGGTATTCTATGTAGGGGAAACAACACAAAAAAATAAAACGCAGGATAGGCCAGCACAAGTGTACTATCAGAAATCTTAAAAAGAAGCACTTACCTGTCCCTGCCCACTTTCAGGAAATGGGTAACCAGGCAAACAAATTGCATTTCCTGGTGACTGGTAAAGCTCATAGGAAACCAGTGGGGGATAAGATTAAGGACTTAATATATGAGGCCAGATGAATTGGTAAATTATACTCCTTATATCCTAAGAATCTAAATAGATCATTTGAATTACATCCTCTGATTTAACCCTTTATCTATTGATAGTCTGCATTATATTATTTTGTGTATCCATTGGTATTTAGTATCCCTTTTTTCAGTTTTCTCCTTATTTTTTTCTTTTAATAGGCCTTTCTGACAGGTCTTTGGTTTGGGGTTAAGTGGCCTATATATGTGAAGAGGTTAATAAATATGACAAAACTCATGTGACAGGAGGTTGGGAGTCGGGACCCCCCCCCATGAACCAGATTTTTATTGATGTGGTATTCAACTGTCTTTTAAAACTGACCAGTCATGATTTTCTTTTTCTCTTCTGACAAGTACGTTTTTCCATAGTTACAGTTTTTCCAGCACTGTCAATAGCAATGCAGATTACAACACTCACATTATTCACTGCCAACTCCAATTAAGTGACTTGCCAGGAGCCTTGCTTCAGTGTAGTTAGTGGCAATATTCAATGTTGGTAAAAAAAAACATTTTCAAATCTTTAACCCAAAATCAGAGGTCTGCAGTTACCTATTCAATTGAAGGGACATCAAGCAGCTGTGAAGATATCATTGTATTCAAAGCTGCTGCATGAACACCCTTTCAAATGTGCTGGGTTGTCTTTCACACCCTAATGGTAAGTTGATTTATGCTGCTGCATCTTGATTACATAGCTTTTCTATAGAACATATTTTCAGTATAGATGAAAGCAAAAGCAGCTATGATCTTTTTGAAAACCTAGAATACAGATATTGTTTTTGGCTTCTCTAGGGAGCATGGAGAAAAGCACAATTTTGAATGAAACTTTAGCCCCTTGGCTACCAGGAATTTCAGAGAAAAACTTGCCCTAAATACCGCAGAATTTTTAGCATTTTTATATCACTCCATTTAAACAGAAACAGAGCCTTGTTTATGTTTTATTTACCTATCAAAAGTATATTTTATTTTAGTAGACAACTCAAGGTATTGATTTAGGCCCATTTTGGCTTATTTCATGCCACCATTTCGCTGCCAAATGCGATCATACAATTTTTTTTTTTACTTTTTCACAGTCTTTGGGTTTCTCATTGAAATTATTTACACACAACTACTGCAGTCTTAAAACAAATGGTTGTAAAAACTTCTCTGGAATCCCCTTTGTTCAGAAATAGAAAACATTTATTGCTTTGTCTTAGTTTTTTGGTAATTAGAAGGCCGCTACATGCAGCTGCGCACTACACTTCTAATATTCCCGGCAGTGAATGGGTTATTTAGTTAGGGTAATATTATTGTAGTGTAGGTATTACCCTCCCACCTGACACCTCCCACCAAACTGATCCTACCTGATCCCTCCAAAGCCGCTCTCTTCCCTTTGCCCCACCCACTTGCCACCATCATCTTAGGTACTGGCAGTCAGTCTGCCAATCTGCAGTTTTAGTTCTTTTCATTTTCTTTGCACTGTAGGGATCCCTTCTAAAACTTCCCACCTCCCTGATTCCACCCAAACAGCTCTCTAACCCTCCCCCAATCTCTAGTAGCAGCCATAGTAGGTACTGGCAGCTGTCTACCAGTACCCAGTTTATAGAAATGTTATTATTTTTTAAATGTATTTATTAATTAAAAAGACATTTTTCTGTAGCGTAAGGATCTCCCCTTCTACCTCCAACCTATCATCCATAGGGACCCCCTGCCATAACCTTTTTCTGTAGTGTAGGGGCTCTTCCCACCCCCTCACCAAATGTTGTCGCTATAGTGTATGGAACCCTCCCCTCCCTCCCCTTGTGCTCCGCCAACTCGCCTCCCTCCTTCCCTGCTCACCACCCACGGCATCACCAGAAGCCGGTTACTTCTTAATGTAGCGCTGAAATTAAAATACCCTGCGCTCCAGACGCCCACTTCAAGAGTATTTTTTTTGTGAGATAAAGGTTTAAACTGTTCTCCACTTGGCACTCTAGCTAAAAAAAAAAAAATGTGTAAATGTCATAATGCTAGAGCTCTGATTGGAGAACAGTTCAAACGGTTAGCTCACAAAAAAAAAAAATCACTTTTGCATTTAAGCTCTACATTAAAACGTAAGTTATAGTGCATCTTCATTACAACTGATTAATTCAAATTTAAAGATATCTAAAATTCCGGATCTGTTTAGAGAATTTGAAAGTTTACCAATTAAACTTTAATTTATTCAGTAATGATGGAAGGAGGTTGAAAAATGTACTCCTTTTTATAACACGGATATATTTGCCCTTGTTGTCTAAGTAATTAGCCTATAGGGATAATGGCTCACTGTCATTTGCCTCCCCTTCTTCTGATTGGTTGAAAAAGCATTTAACAGGATTAATTGTATATGATCCAATTTGGAGTCTCCTCCTCTTTTCATTGATTGAAAAAACACTTACCTGGGCTTATTGTGTGTTGCTGATCTATATCCAAAAAGAAGTGAAATTTAAGTTAATATGTTTTGTGGTTAAATGGTCATTAAAGTCAACGTTCAGACAGGGCATCAATTTTATGAGACTTTTTCATTTACTTCTAGCAGCAAATTTACTTTGTTCTCTTGGTATCATTTGTTGAAAAGCATACATAGATGGACTCAGGAGCAGCAATGCACTGCTTGGAGCTAGCTGGGGATTGGTGGATACTCACATATGCCTCTTTTCATTGGTTCACCATATGTGTTAATCTAACTACAAGTAGTGCAATGCTGTTTTGGATTTGACTTTAAAGGGGCAGTCTACATCAATAATAGTCTCACCTTTTTGGATCCCTTGCCCCCAGTGCGTAGTACATTATACCAAGCATTTTTCATTTTTTTTCAATGCAGGCAAAAATAAGTTTGTTTTACATCGTTTGACGTTTAAAATGACCGCTTGACTCCTATCTGTCACATCATCATAATCAGCAGCGTGTCGATCACAATGATTCATGCGTGTTCATGGCGATTAGGGAAAGTGCAGTGTGTGCTACTCAAGTCACTTTGCCGGAACGCAGCAAATGCAAAACAGCTATTTGGAAACATACAGCACTTGTTGGGAAAAAAAGGACGTAGATTTGTTGTCAAACAGTCTGTCCTTGTACAATGTCTCTGTCTTCTGTTTGAGCATAGCGCATGCGCAAAACAAACAGCCTCGAATACGGGAGCAAGTGTAAAGGCTGTGACACACTGCAAGCGGAGCGACGCGCAGCGTAAACATGCAGCTGTGTGCGCTCAGTGTGTCCTGCCTTTTCATCTTTGAGCACTCTGCTGCGTCAGGACGCGTAGCTGAGCGCTCAGAGATAAAATATTTGAACTTCAGAAGCGATGCGATGTGGAACAAAGCAGCTGCTTCGCCTCGCGCCGCATTGCTTGCAGTGTGTCACAGCCTTTAGGGAACAACCACTACACCTTAGGAAATGATGATGTCACAGATAGGAGTCCGACGGACATTTTAAAATGGCAAACGATGTAAAACAAACATATGTTTGCCTGCATTGAAAAAAAATAAAGATGCTTGGTATAATGTACTGCACACTTATCAGGGGGCAAGGGATCCAAAACGGTGAGTCTATTACTGGTGTAGACTGTCCCTTTAACTTTGAGGCCAATCACAATGATACGTTTATCAAATGATTTGTGTTTATACCCTATGCAGGAGCTAATCACATAGGAGTCAATCAAAGTCCTTTAGAAAACTTTTAAAATAATTTATGTACTTAAAGGGACAGTCTACACTTTAGTAAGTCTTACCTTAGATTAAGCTGCAAATAGCCTCTTGTAAAACAACAGGGGAGACAAAATAAAACACCCCCTAATCTAACACTATGCTACCAATAGCCATTAAAGGGATACTGAACCCAATTTTATTCTTTCATGATTCAGATACAGCATGCAATTTTTTTTTTAAAATTATTTATTTATAACCAGCAAAGGGTACAGTGGAGCCAAATCACAGATTTTGCGCCACGCAGGGCCAATTATCACATATTAAACAAACAATTGAGAGGAAAACAGGCACAATGTAGGCATTATGAATATATGATAATATGATAAAGCAAGAAAAAAGGAAAAAAGCATCCATACTAGACTGCACGCTCTACTGGGGGGTTTTCATTTTATGTACATTTTTTCTAAACATCTCAGTAATCTAAACATTCTAGTGAGAAATTACCTATCAAAATAAGAAAAAAAAAAAGGGAAGGTATGGAGAGAGAGAAGAAGAGCAGAGCAATTACCAAATTCCCAGCAATACTAGTTCAGTGTTTCTAAATGGATATATTAAGTATTCAATTTCCGTGAGGGGGAGAGCTTTTTTAAATATAGACCACTTTACGAAGAACTTCTTAACATCTGCATCACTTTGCAAGTCGGTATCTACTTGTTCAACCATGCATTGTTTCTTTAAACAATTTTTGATTTCTTTTATGCTCGGGATGGCTCCAGTTTTCCATTTCTTTAAGATTAAGGCCTAGATTTGGAGTTTGGCGTTAGCCGTGAAAACCAGCGTTAGAGGCTCCTAACGCTGGTTTTAGGCTTCCTCCGGTATTTGGAGTCACTCAAAATAGGGTCTAACGCTCACTTTTCAGCCGCGACTTTTCCATACCGCAGATCCCCTTACGTAAATTGCGTATCCTATCTTTTCAATGGGATCTTTCTAACTCCGGTATTTAGAGTCGTGTCTGAAGTGAGCGTTAGAAATCTAACGACAAAACTCCAGCCGCAGAAAAAAGTCAGTAGTTAAGAGCTTTCTGGGCTAACGCCGGTTTATAAAGCTCTTAACTACTGTGCTCTAAAGTACACTAACACCCATAAACTACCTATGTACCCCTAAACCGAGGTCCCCCCACATCGCCGCCACTCGATTAAAAAAATTTTTAACCCCTAATCTGCCGACCGCCACCTACGTTATCCTTATGTACCCCTAATCTGCTGCCCCTAACACCGCCGACCCCTATATTATATTTAGTAACCCCTAACCTGCCCCCCACAACGTCGCCGCCAGCTACCTACACTTATTAACCCCTAATCTGCCAACCGCAAAGCGCCGCCACTTACGTTATCCTTATGTACCCCTAATCTGCTGCCCCTAACACCGCCGACCCCTATATTATATTTATTAACCCCTAATCTGCCCCCCACAACGTCGCCTCCACCTGCCTAACTTATTGACCCCTAATCTGCCGAGCGGACCTGAGCGCTACTATAATAAAGTTATTAACCCCTAATCCGCCTCACTAACCCTATAATAAATAGTATTAACCCCTAATCTGCCCTCCCTAACATCGCCGACACCTAACTTCAATTATTAACCCCTAATCTGCCGACCGGAGCTCACCGCTATTCTAATAAATGTATTAACCCCTAAAGCTAAGTCTAACCCTAACACTAACACCCCCCTAAGTTAAATATAATTTACATCTAACGAAATTAATTAACTCTTATTAAATAAATTATTCCTATTTAAAGCTAAATACTTAACTGTAAAATAAATCCTAATATAGCTACAATATAAATTATAATTACATTGTAGCTATTTTAGGATTAATATTTATTTTACAGGCAACTTTGTAATTATTTTAACCAGGTACAATAGCTATTAAATAGTTAAGAACTATTTAATAGTTACCTAGTTAAAATAATTACAAAATTACCTGTCAAATAAATCCTAACCTAAGTTACAATTAAACCTAACACTATACTATCATTAAATTAATTAAATAAAATACCTACAATTACCTACAATTAAACCTAACACTACACTATCAATACATTAATTAAATACAATACCTACAAATAACTACAATGAAATAAACTAACTAAAGTACAAAAAATAAAAAAGAACTAAGTTACAAAAAAATAAAAAAATATCTACAAACATAAGAAAAATATTACAACAATTTTAAACTAATTACACCTACTCTAAGCCCCCTAATAAAACAACAAAGCCCCCCAAAATAAAAAATGCCCTACCCTATTCTAAATTACTAAAGTTAAAAGCTCTTTTACCTTACCAGCCCTGAACAAGGCCCTTTGCGGGGCATGCCCCAAGAAGTTCAGCTCTTTTGCCTGTAAAAAAAAACATACAATACCCCCCCCAACATTACAACCCACCACCCACATACCCCTAATCTAACCCAAACCCCCCTTAAATAAACCTAACACTAAGCCCCTGAAGATCTTCCTACCTTGTCTTCACCATACCAGGTTCACCGATCGGTCCTGAAGAGCTCCTCCGATGTCCTGATCCAAGCCCAAGCGGGGGGCTGAAGATGTCCATGATCCGGTAGAAGTCTTCATCCAAGCGGGGCAGAAGAGGTCTTCCATCCGATTGAAGTCTTCATCCAGGCGGCATCTTCTATCGACATCCATCTGGAACGGAGCGGCAGCATCCTGAAGACCTCCGACGCGGAACATCCATCCTGGCCGACGACTGAACGACGAATGACGGTTCCTTTAAATGACGTCATCCAAGATGGCGTCCCTCGAATTCCGATTGGCTGATAGGATTCTATAAGCCAATCGGAATTAAGGTAGGAATATTCTGATTGGCTGATGGAATCAGCCAATCAGATTTAGCTCGCATTCTATTGGCTGATCGGAACAGCCAATAGAATGCGAGCTCAATCTGATTGGCTGATTGGATCAGCCAATCGGATTGAACTTGATTCTGATTGGCTGATTCCATCAGCCAATCAGAATATTCCTACCTTAATTCCGATTGGCTGATAGAATCCTATCAGCCAATCGGAATTCGAGTGACGCCATCTTGGATGACGTCATTTAAAGGAACCGTCATTCGTCATTCAGTCGTCGGCCAGGATGGATGTTCCGCGTCGGAGGTCTTCAGGATGCTGCCGCTCCGTTCCAGATGGATGTCGATAGAAGATGCCGCCTGAATGAAGACTTCAATCGGATGGAAGACCTCTTCTGCCCCGCTTGGATGAAGACTTCTACCGGATCATGGACATCTTCAGCCCCCCGCTTGGGCTTGGATCAGGACATCGGAGGAGCTCTTCAGGACCGATCAGTGAACCTGGTATGGTGAAGACAAGGTAGGAAGATCTTCAGGGGCTTAGTGTTAGGTTTATTTAAGGGGGGTTGGGGTTAGATTAGGGATATGTGGGTGGTGGGTTGTAATGTTGGGGGGGGGTATTGTATGTTTTTTTTACAGGCAAAAGAGCTGAACTTCTTGGGGCATGCCCCGCAAAGGGCCCTGTTCAGGGCTGGTAAGGTAAAAGAGCTTTTAACTTTAGTAATTTAGAATAGGGTAGGGCATTTTTTATTTTGGGGGGCTTTGTTGTTTTATTAGGGGGCTTAGAGTAGGTGTAATTAGTTTAAAATTGTTGTAATATTTTTCTTATGTTTGTAAATATTTTTTTATTTTTTGTAACTTAGTTCTTTTTTATTTTTTGTACTTTAGTTAGTTTATTTCATTGTAGTTATTTGTAGGTATTGTATTTAATTAATGTATTGATAGTGTAGTGTTAGGTTTAATTGTAGGTAATTGTAGGTATTTTATTTAATTAATTTAATGATAGTATAGTGTTAGGTTTAATTGTAACTTAGGTTAGGATTTATTTGACAGGTAATTTTGTAATTATTTTAACTAGGTAACTATTAAATAGTTCTTAACTATTTAATAGCTATTGTACCTGGTTAAAATAATTACAAAGTTGCCTGTAAAATAAATATTAATCCTAAAATAGCTACAATGTAATTATAATTTATATTGTAGCTATATTAGGATTTATTTTACAGGTAAGTATTTAGCTTTAAATAGGAATAATTTATTTAATAAGAGTTAATTAATTTCGTTAGATGTAAATTATATTTAACTTAGGGGGGTGTTAGTGTTAGGGTTAGACTTAGCTTTAGGGGTTAATACATTTATTAGAATAGCGGTGAGCTCCGGTCGGCAGATTAGGGGTTAATAATTGAAGTTAGGTGTCGGCGATGTTAGGGAGGGCAGATTAGGGGTTAATACTATTTATTATAGGGTTAGTGAGATGGATTAGGGGTTAATAACTTTATTATAGTAGCGCTCAGGCCCGCTCGGCAGATTAGGGGTTAATAAGTGTAGGCAGGTGGAGGCGACGTTGTGGGGGGCAGATTAGGGGTTAATAAATATAATATAGGGGTCGGCGATGTTAGGGCAGCAGATTAGGGGTACATAGGGATAATGTAAGTAGCGGCGGTTTACGGAGCGGCAGATTAGGGGTTAATAATAATATGCAGGGGTCAGCGATAGCGGGGGCGGCAGATTAGGGGTTAATAAGTGTAAGGTTAGGGGTGTTTAGACTCGGGGTACATGTTAGAGTGTTAGGTGCAGACGTAGGAAGTGTTTCCCCATAGCAAACAATGGGGCTGCGTTAGGAGCTGAACGCGGCTTTTTTGCAGGTGTTAGGTTTTTTTTCAGCTCAAACAGCCCCATTGTTTTCTATGGGAGAATCGTGCACAAGCACGTTTTTGAGGCTGGCCGCTTGCGTAAGCAACTCTGGTATCGAGAGTTGAAGCTGCGTTAAAAATGCTCTACGCTCCTTTTTTGGAGCCTAACGCAGCCTTTATGTGGACTCTCAATACCAGAGTTATTTTTATGGTGCGGCCAGAAAAAAGCCGGCGTTAGCTACGCGGGTCGTTACCGACAAAACTCCAAATCTAGGCCTAAGTATCTACCTGCTAATATAGTCAAATTAACAATTTTAGTATTATTAGGGGGTAGCAGTGATGTGCAGTCACTAGAGGCAGGTGAGGCAGTGCTTCACCTCTCATATGGGCAAAAATATATTTTTTTTTATTGGCTTTAAAAAAAAATTTACATTTTTTTTCCCCAGCATTTTTTTTTCACAGCTATATGTTGTGCAATGGAGAGGCACAAGCAGGTCTGCCCACCATTACACAACATGCTGCGCCACCTACTGGATGAAAGTGGTTAAGATCATTGCATGGCCCATTAACTGCTTATTTGAGGCAGTCCTATTTTGGCTGAACCAATCCAGTGAGAGGCATTAGTAAGTGGAACTTAGGGTTGGGTCTGGATGTTAAATCATATAAAAAAACAAAAACAGTAAAAAAATACTTTCATTTATTTTGTTGCTGTCCTGTAAACCTGCTAGCTTTGCTAAAGTGAAAAAGAGAGTTCTGTTCTTCCCCTCTAAGTGCAGTGGAATGTGCCACTGTCACTTCCTTAATACAGAGCAGGAAGAGAGGCAGAGAGAGCACTGCAGTGTTTTAGCCACATCTTATTAAAGTAAGATTTTACTGAAAGGGATTCTGTTAGTGAAAATGATAATTTAATGAATGTGGTTTAGTGTTTTTTTATTCTTTTAGCAGCAGTTTAAGGATCGTTTTTGTATTTTGTTTACTCAAAATTTACACCCACTAACTTAGCAGCTTGCATCTGTACTTCACACATGGTCTCTTTCTCTCTCTGTCTCTCTACCTCCCCCTCCGACTCTCATCCCTTATGTGACTCTCTAACCCTCTGTGTGTGATTGTCTCTCTCTCTAACCCTCTGTGTATGATTGCGTCTCTCTCTCTTTCTCTCTCTCTCTAACCCTCTGTGTGATTGTGTCTCTCTCTTTCTCTAACCCTCTGTGTGTGATTGTGTCTCTCTCTCTTTCTCTAACCCTCTGTGTGCGATTGTGTCGCTCTCTCTTTCTCTCTCTCTCTAACCCTCTGTGTGTGATTGTGTGTCTCTCTCTCTAACCCTCTGTGTGTGATTGTGTTTCTCTCTCTAACCCTCTGTGTGTGATTGTGTCTCTCTCTCTAACCCCGTGTGTGATTGTGTTTCTCTCTCTAACCCTCTGTGTGTGATTGTCTCTCTCTCTCTTTCTCTCTCTCTAACCCTGTGTGTGAGATTGTGTCTCTCTTTCTCTCTCTCTCTCTCTAATCCTCTGTGTGAGATTGTGTCTCTCTTTCTCTCTCTCTCTCTCTCTCTCTCTCTCTAACCCTCTGTGTGTGATTGTGTCTCTCTCTTTCTCTTTCTAACCCTCTGTGTGTGATTGCGTCTCTCTCTCTCTAACCCTGTGTGTGATTGTGTGTCTCTCTCTCTCTCTCTCTCTCTAACCCTCTGTGTGTGATTGTGTATCTCTCTCTTTCTCTCTCTCTAACCCTGTGTGTGAGATTGTGTCTCTCTTTCTCTCTCTCTCTCTCTAACCCTCTGTGTGTGATTGTGTCTCTCTCTAACCCTGTGTGTGATTGTGTCTCTTTCTCTCTCTTTAACCCTCTGTGTGTGATTGTTTCTCTCTCACTCTCTCTCTCTAACCCTCTGTGTATGATTGTGTCTCTCTCTCTTTCTCTCTAACCTTCTGTGTGTGATTGTGTCTCTCTCTCTCTCTCTAACCCTCTGTGTATGATTGTGTCTCTCTCTCTTTCTCTAACCCTCTGTGTGTGATTGTGTCTCTCTCCCTTTCTCTCTCTCCAACCCTGTGTGTGATTATCTCTCTCTCTCTCTCTCTCTCTCTCTCTTTCTCTCTATCTAACCCTCTGTGTATGATTGTGTCTCTATTTCTCTCTCTCTCTAACCCTCTGTGTGTGATTGTGTTTCTCTCTCTTTCTCTCTCTCTAACCCTCTGTGTGTGATTGTGTCTCTCTCTCTCTCTCTCTCTCTCTCTCTCTAACACTCTGTGTGTGATTGTGTCTCTCTCTTTCTCTCTCTCTCTCTAACCCTCTGTGTGTGATTGTGTCTCTTTTTCTCTCTCTCTAACCCTCTGTGTGTGATTGTGTCTCTCTTTCTCTAACCCTCTGTATGTGATTGTGTCTCTCGCTCTTTCTCTCTCTCTCTAACCCTCTGTGTGTGATTGTGTCTCTCTCTCTTTATTTCTCTCTAACCCTCTGTGTGTGATTGCCTCTCTCTCTTTCTCTCTCTCTCTCTAACCCTCTGTGTGTGATTGTGTGTCTCTCTCTCTCTCTAACCCTCTGTGTGTGATTGTGTATCTCTCTCTTTCTCTCTCTCTAACCCTGTGTGTGAGATTGTGTCTCTCTTTCTCTCTCTCTCTCTCTCTCTCTCTCTCTCTAACCCTCTGTGTGTGATTGTGTCTCTCTCTAACCCTGTGTGTGATTGTGTCTCTTTCTCTCTCTTTAACCCTCTGTGTGTGATTGTTTCTCTCTCACTCTCTCTCTCTAACCCTCTGTGTATGATTGTGTCTCTCTCTCTTTCTCTCTAACCTTCTGTGTGTGATTGTGTCTCTCTCTCTCTCTCTAACCCTCTGTGTATGATTGTGTCTCTCTCTCTTTCTCTAACCCTCTGTGTGTGATTGTGTCTCTCTCCCTTTCTCTCTCTCCAACCCTGTGTGTGATTATCTCTCTCTCTCTCTCTCTCTCTCTCTTTCTCTCTATCTAACCCTCTGTGTATGATTGTGTCTCTATTTCTCTCTCTCTCTAACCCTCTGTGTGTGATTGTGTTTCTCTCTCTTTCTCTCTCTCTAACCCTCTGTGTGTGATTGTGTCTCTCTCTCTCTCTCTCTCTCTCTCTAACACTCTGTGTGTGATTGTGTCTCTCTCTTTCTCTCTCTCTCTCTAACCCTCTGTGTGTGATTGTGTCTCTTTTTCTCTCTCTCTAACCCTCTGTGTGTGATTGTGTCTCTCTTTCTCTAACCCTCTGTATGTGATTGTGTCTCTCGCTCTTTCTCTCTCTCTCTAACCCTCTGTGTGTGATTGTGTCTCTCTCTCTTTATTTCTCTCTAACCCTCTGTGTGTGATTGCCTCTCTCTCTTTCTCTCTCTCTCTCTAACCCTCTGTGTGTGATTGTGTGTCTCTCTCTCTCTCTAACCCTCTGTGTGTGATTGTGTATCTCTCTCTTTCTCTCTCTCTAACCCTGTGTGTGAGATTGTGTCTCTCTTTCTCTCTCTCTCTCTCTCTCTCTCTCTAACCCTCTGTGTGTGATTGTGTCTCTCTCTAACCCTGTGTGTGATTGTGTCTCTTTCTCTCTCTTTAACCCTCTGTGTGTGATTGTTTCTCTCTCACTCTCTCTCTCTAACCCTCTGTGTATGATTGTGTCTCTCTCTCTTTCTCTCTAACCCTCTGTGTGTGATTGTGTCTCTCTCTCTCTCTCTCTCTCTCTCTAACCCTCTGTGTATGATTGTGTCTCTCTCTCGTTCTCTAACCCTCTGTGTGTGATTGTGTCTCTCTCCCTTTCTCTCTCTCTAACCCTGTGTGTGATTGTCTCTCTCTCTCTCTCTCTCTCTCTTTCTCTCTATCTAACCCTCTGTGTATGATTGTGTCTCTATTTCTCTCTCTCTCTAACCCTCTGTGTGTGATTGTGTTTCTCTCTCTTTCTCTCTCTCTAACCCTCTGTGTGTGATTGTGTCTCTCTCTCTCTAACACTCTGTGTGTGATTGTGTCTCTCTCTTTCTCTCTCTCTCTAACCCTCTGTGTGTGATTGTGTCTCTTTTTCTCTCTCTCTAACCCTCTGTGTGTGATTGTGTCTCTCTTTCTCTAACCCTCTGTATGTGATTGTGTCTCTCGCTCTTTCTCTCTCTCTCTAACCCTCTGTGTGTGATTGTGTCTCTCTCTCTTTATTTCTCTCTAACCCTCTGTGTGTGATTGCCTCTCTCTCTTTCTCTCTCTCTTTTGCAGCATTAAAGTAAAAAGTATGTTTTAAACATATTTTAATGGGCATGGATTTCTAGATCTCATAATCAGAGCAAGCATTGTGTTATCTGGCAAGAGTTTCTGTTACAATCCTTTTAGACTAAAATCAGATGTTTACTAAGTTGACCAGTTTTCCAAGACACCATTTAAAGGGACATGAAACCAATATGCAATTTTAAATAACTTTCCAATTTACATCTAATATCTAATTTTCTTCATTATTTTGATATCCTTTGTTGAAAATCATATCTAAATATGCTCAGTAGCTGCTGATTGGTGGCTGCACATAGATACCTCATGTGATTGGCACACCCATGTGCATTGCTATTTCTTCAACAAAGGATATCTAAAGAATGAAGGCATATCCTAGCCACTGCCTCACCAGCCTCTGACGTCACCGCACGTCACTGGGGGGTAGATCCCCACCATGGGCAAGTAGGGCCACCTTTAGTGGTGAGAGAGACAGGGAGGGGAGGCCCAGCGTGTTTACCAACCAATATTGAACCTTCAACCAGAAATTTCTTATTTTTGGACACTCCCAAAACATATGTACTAAATTAGCTAGGGGCAAAGAGCATTTTGGACAAGTATTAAAGCTGGAATTCGCGCACTGTGACCGCTTCTTTGGTGTGAAATATGACATGTGGAGGAGCTTGACCTGCGCCTCTCTCCATGTTGCAGAGAGAGTTGCCCTAGCAACCACTTGGACTGAAGAGATAAGTGCAGCAGTATCAAGAGTTTCAATTCCTAGCATTTCAACCCACTTATGTCGAATTTTTTCAATTGTTTCTGAGCCTTTAATTGAGACCAGGTTTTGATAGATATAAGCGATGGATGTAAAACCTTTTCTAACTAATAAGAGCCAGTTTTCTATCTTTCCCAGAGACCAGTCACAACCGTATTCAGTTGAGAGGCTGACAGCATAATGTCTTGCCTGTAGATAGGCAAAAAATTTTTTATTAGGAATAGGAAATTCTTCTTTTAGAGAGTTAAAGGTCCTAGTACATCTGCTCTCAAAATCTAGTAATTGATGGGCAAAAACAAGCCCTTGGGTCTCCCATTGCGCAAAGAGGGCCGATTGCATCCCAGCTTGAAACTGCGGGTTATTCAGTAATGGATTATATCTTGATACCCTAGATTGTATGGATAATAGATTACAGACCTTCTTCCACATAAGAAGTGGATTGTATATTGACCTCATTTTTTTTATTTCCGGAGGAAGCACGTTTTTATTGCAATGTATTAAGGCCCTTAGGTCGATTGGGTATGTTATATTAGAGTCCAATATTCGCGGAACTTGGCGTTCAACCAATTTTTGAATTTAATGTCGGAGGCTAAGTAGCGCGGGAAGTGGAATGCTCTAGTCCCTTTCTTAAAGTTGTCAAGTTGGAGTTCAAGAAAAATCGGAGCGTGATCTGATGTAGTGATTGGTGAAATTCCAGCTATTACCTTAGATTTACATATTCTCTTGTCTATTAGAAAGAGGTCTATCCTGGATAATGTCTTGTGTGCTCGGGAGTAACAGGTATATTCTTTAACATCAGTATTTTGAAGTCTCCAAATATCGCATACTTTTAAGTTTTTAGTCAGTTTGACAAATAATTTTGATTCTAAATTATCTCTCTTCGTTTTCTGGGAGATAGAAATCCGTCTAACCCTATCAATTGGAAATTTAGGTGCCATATTAAAGTATCCACAGAGAAACAAATAACCCTCTGCACATGTCATAAGTTTGTTCTGCAAATTTTCCCAGAAATGGAAACTGAAAACATTAGGAGCATAAACATTGCAAAGTGTATACAGTGTTTTAAGAATTTTAATTTTAACAATAAGGTATCTACCCTCTTCGTCTGTCTCAACTTGTATTACTTCATATGAGATTTTCTTTCCCAACAAGATTGCTACCCCACTTTTCCTTTTAGATGTAGAGGAAAAAATAACTTCTTTGACCCAAGAAGTCTTAAAGGGACACTGAACCCAATTTTTTTTATTTTGTAATTCAGAAAGAACATGCAATTTTAAGCAACTTTCTAATTTACTCCTATTATCAATTTTTCTTCGTTCTCTTGCTATCATTATTTTAAAAAGAAGGCATCTAAGCTTTTTTTTGGTTTCAGTACTCTGGACAGCACTTTTTATTGGTGGATGAATTTATCCACCAATCAGCAAGGACAACCCAGGTTGTTCACCAAAAATGGTCCGGCATCTAAACTTACATTCTTGCATTTCAAATAAAGATACCAAGAGAATGAAGAAAATTTGATAATAGGAGTAAATTAGAAAGTTGCTTAAAATTTCATGCTCAATCTGAATCACGAAAGAAAATTTTTGGTACGGTGTCCCTTTAAGCTTACAAACTTCTTCTGGTTTTAAGTGGGTTTCTTGTAAGAAAGCTATATCAGTGTTGTTGTTTTTTTAAGTGGGAAAGTATTATTTTGCGTTTAAAAGGAGAAGTAAGGCCTCCTATATTCCAGGAGGTCATCTTGAACTTATTGAACTTATTTTTTATACCCATATAGTAGATAAGGAAGGAGACTAGCAGAGGAGGAAAAAGAAGGAAGAAAAAAAGAAAAGAAAAAAAAAAAAAAAACAGCATGCAATTTTAAGCAACTTTCTAATTTACTCCGGTTATCAATTTTTCTTTGTTCTCTTGCGGCTAGATTTAGAGTTTTGTCGGTAACGACCCGCGTATCTAACGCTGGCTTTTTTCCCCCCGCACCTTTTAAATACCGCTGGTATTTAGAGTTCACAGAATGGCTGCGTTAGGCTCCAAAAAGGGAGCGTATAGCATAATTTACCGCCACTGCAACTCTCAATACCAGCGATGCTTACGGACGCGGCCAGCTTCAAAAACGTGCTTGTGCACGATTCCCCCATAGGAAACAATGGGGCTGTTTGAGCTGAAAAAAAAACCTAATACCTGCAAAAAAGCAGCGTTCAGCTCCTAACGCAGCCCCATTGTTTCCTATGGGGAAACAGTTTCTAAGTCTGCACCTAACACCCTAACATGTACCCCGAGTCTAAACACCCCTAACCTTACACTTATTAACCCCTAATCTGCCGCCCCCGCTATCTCTGACCCCTGCATATTTTTTTTAACCCCTAATCTGCCGCTCCGTACACCGCGGCAATCTACGTTATCCCTATGAACCCCTAATCTGCTTATCAATTTTTCTTTGTTCTCTTGCGGCTAGATTTAGAGTTTTGTCGGTAACGACCCGCGTATCTAACGCTGGCTTTTTTCCCCCCGCACCTTTTAAATACCGCTGGTATTTAGAGTTCACAGAATGGCTGCGTTAGGCTCCAAAAAGGGAGCGTATAGCATAATTTACCGCCACTGCAACTCTCAATACCAGCGATGCTTACGGACGCGGCCAGCTTCAAAAACGTGCTTGTGCACGATTCCCCCATAGGAAACAATGGGGCTGTTTGAGCTGAAAAAAAAACCTAATACCTGCAAAAAAGCAGCGTTCAGCTCCTAACGCAGCCCCATTGTTTCCTATGGGGAAACAGTTTCTAAGTCTGCACCTAACACCCTAACATGTACCCCGAGTCTAAACACCCCTAACCTTACACTTATTAACCCCTAATCTGCCGCCCCCGCTATCTCTGACCCCTGCATATTTTTTTTAACCCCTAATCTGCCGCTCCGTACACCGCGGCAATCTACGTTATCCCTATGAACCCCTAATCTGCTGCCCCTAACACCGCCGACCCCTATATTATATTTATTAACCCCTAATCTGCCGCCCCCAACGTCGCCTCCACCTACCTACACTTATTAACCCCTAATCTCCCGACTGGACTTCACCGCTACTCTAATAAATGTATTAACCCCTAATCCGCCTCACGCCCGCCTCACTAACCCTATAATAAATAGTATTAACCAATAATCTGCCCTCATTAACATCGCCGACACCTAACTTCAAGTATTAACCCCTAATATGCCGACCGGACCTTACCGCTACTCTAATAAATGTATTAACCCCTAAAGCTAAGTCTAACCCTAACACTAACACCCCCCTAAATTAAATATAATTTAAATCTAACGAAATAAATTAACTCTTATTAAATAAATTAATCCTAATTAAAGCTAAATACTTACCTGTAAAATAAACCCTAATATAGCTACAATATAAATTATAATTATATTGTAGCTATTTTAGGATTTATATTTATTTTACAGGCAACTTTGTATTTATTTTAACCAGGTACAATAGCTATTAAATAGTTATTTACTATTTAATAGCTACCTAGTTAAAATAATTACAAAATTACCTGTAAAATACATCCTAACCTAAGTTACAATTAAACCTAACACTACACTATCAATAAATTAATTAAATAAAATACCTACAATTATCTACAATTAAACCTAACACTACACTATCAATAAATTAATTAAATACAATACCTACAAATAAATACAATTAAATAAACTAACTAAAGTATAAAAAATAAAAAAGAACTAAGTTACAAAAAATAAAAAAAATATTTACAAACATTAGAAAAATATTACAACAATTTTAAACTAATTACACCTACTCTAAACCCCTAATAAAATAACAAAGCCCCCCAAAATAAAAAAATGCCCTACCCTATTCTAAAATTAAAATAGAAAAGCTCTTTTACCTTACCAGCCCTTAAAAGGGCCCTTTGCGGGGCATGCCCCAAAGAATTCAGCTCTTTTGCCTGTAAAAAAAAAACATACAATACCCCCCCAACATTACAACCCACCACCCACATACCCCTAATCTAACCCCAACCCCCCTTAAATAAACCTAACAATAAGCCCCTGAAGATCTTCCTACCTTGTCTTCACCACACCGGGTTCACCGATCGGTCAAGAAGAGCCTCCGAAGTCTTCATCCAAGCCCAAGCGGGGGCTGAAGATGTCCATGATCCGGCTGAAGTCTTCATCCAAGCGGGAGCTGAAGAGGTCCATGATCCGGCTGAAGTCTTCATCCAAGCGGGAGCTGAAGAGGTCCATGATCCGGCTGAAGTCTTCTATCAAGCGGCATCTTCAATCTTCTTTCTTCCGGATCCATGTTCATCCCGCCGACGCGGAACATCCATCTTCACCGACGACTTCCCGACGAATGACGGTTCCTTTAAGGGACGTCATCCAAGATGGCGTCCCTCGAATTCCGATTGGCTGATAGGATTCTATCAGCCAATCGGAATTAAGGTAGGAAAATTCTGATTGGCTGATGGAATCAGCCAATCAGATTCAAGTTCAATCCGATTGGCTGATTGGATCAGCCAATCAGATTGAGCTCGCATTCTATTGGCTGTTCCGATCAGCCAATAGAATGCGAGCTCAATCTGATTGGCTGATCCAATCAGCCAATCGGATTGAACTTGAATCTGATTGGCTGATTCCGGCGTTAGCCCAGAAAGCTCTTAACTCCTGGCTTTTTTCTGTGGCTGGAGTTTTGTCGTTAGATTTCACTTCAGCCAAGACTCTAAATACCGGCGTTAGAAAGATCCTATTGAAAAGATAGGATACGCAATTGACGTAAGGGGATCTGCGGTATGGAAAAGTCGCGGCTGGAAAGTGAGCGTTAGACCCTTTCCTGACTGACTCTAAATACCAGCGGTAGCCCAAAACCAGCGTTAGGAGCCTCTAACGCTGGATTTGATGGCTAACGCAGAACTAGGGATGCACTGAAATGAAAATTCTGGACCGAAACCGATACCGAAAATTCAGGATACCCTTGGCTGAAAACCAAAACGAAACCGAAATTGTTTTTTTTTCTTTTTTAACTACAGTGTGTGTGTGTGTAGCTGAGCTTGTAGGCGGGAAAGCTCCAACAAATGGGCGTGGTCACTTGTACCATAAGGCGTGATCTGCAGTGAAACTGGTGGAGTTCTACAAGGGAGAGCGTGGTTATAGCCAGACAACAATACCAGGTGGACATGTTTTATTTTTGGGTTTAGTTATCTGTGCGATGGACATGGCTGCACCTGATCGTCTTTCATCGTATCTCCGCCTAGTTCCTGGTTCGGGTCTCACACTGATCCGTCAGATTATATGTCCAGAGCCCCAAATGGAGTCTTCCTATCACCAGGACCACGGACTTGGCTACGACCTTACGTGCAAGGTGGTTATAGAAAGTTACTGTGCTTTTTTGTATACACTGTCTGGTGGGTGCTAATTTGTACCAACTGTGTGCGAGCTTGGGGCTTATGCATATATAGTGTGCACGCATGTTTGCCTCAGGCAAATAGAATGGCTACGCACAAGAGGTTGATGTATGAGCACTGTATATAAGGCTTATACATATTCACTGTGTGTTCTTAGGGCTGTGTCTGATAATATCAAGTGTTTAAAAACATGTTACTTATCCTCCTTTGAATACTGTATTCAGAACTTTTCCTAAAAAAAAAAAGGGCACTGCTGGTTTCAAATATCATCATGTCATGGAACTTATGTGTGTGCTCTGTGTACCATACCAGTGCTGTGCTGCTCACCTTATGCTAAGGATAGTCATGTAACTCAATAGAACAGGGGAGGGCTGTACATTTTTACCCATTTTGTTCCTCTTTGGGCCGAAATTTGAGTTGCACATTTTCGGCGGCCCAAATTTTGGTGCATCGCTAGTATTATTCTTTATTTAGTTCTGTGTAACATAATCAGATTTAACCGTTTTTTGTTTGTTTGTTTTTTACCAATTTTCAAAATAAAGTATAGTCCTATAAAAGTATTATTATATGCAAAACAGTAAGTCAAGTAATGAACTCAAACAGCAGCTCTAGGCTGGCATCAAATTTGAAATATGCTACACAATAATTTTACCGAAAATAAAAGGCAAAAAATCCGAAAACCGAAATAACCAAAAATGCCATTTTCGGCCGAAACTTTCTGCGGCCGAAATTTCGGTGCATCCCTACGCAGAACTCTAAATCTAGGTGTTGGTATCTTAATTTGAAAAAGCAGGAAAGTAAGTTTACAAGCCAGCCCATCTCTGGTTCAGCACCTGGGTACAGCTTGCTGATTGGTGGCTAAATGTACCCACCAATCAGCAAGCGCTATCCATGGTGCTGAACAAAAAATGGGCTGGCTCGTAAGCTTACATTTCTGCTTTTTCAAATAAAGATACCAAGAGAACAAAGAAAAATTGATAACCGGAGTAAATTAGAAAGTTGTTTAAAATTGCTGCTCTATCTGAATCATTAGAGAAAAAAATTGGGTTTAGTGTCCCTTTAAGCGATCAGCTCTTTTAAAATAATTTATCTACTTAAAGGGACAGTCTACACTTTAGTAATCTTAAAGTCTTACCTTAGTCTTACCTTAGATTAAGCTGCAAATAGCCTCTTGTAAAATAATAGGGGAGACAAAAATGCAACTCCGGTTGATAACATTTATTAAACATTAAAGTGTACATTGTGCTCTGCACGTACATTAAAAACAATCTGCAAAATTACAAGCTGTGCGGTACGGTGCGGTACTGCTGAAAAATTGGCCTTTGCGTGCGGAATATGCAGGTCTCCCGTATAACAAGTCGCGGCGGTACAACTATACCGCTAGCGTTTTAGCCTTTACGAAATGCTCCATTCTGCACTCAAAAAATGACATTTGAGTTCGGGATTTACATTGCACCTGTATTACAGGTTGTGCGGTCCGGCTATTACGCTAGCGTTATAGTCTATACCGCTGTGATTCATTCCGCTATCTGAGACCAGTAGTTATGGAATTTGCGAAACAAAAATGTTTCACAAAACTCATAACTAAAATGTTACAAAATACACTAGCACCCATAAACTACCTATTAACCCCTAAACCGCCACCCCCCACAACGCAATAAACCTAATTAAACTATTAACCCCTATACCACATCCCCCCACAACACAAATAACTAATTTAATCCCTAGGCCCCCTAACGTAACACCCCCTAACTTAACCCCAATTACATAAAATAAAAAAATACTAAGTTAAAATTAAAATAAAAAATCCTAACATTAATTTAAAAAAAAAAACTAAGATTAAAATAAATAAATAAATAAATCTAAAATTACAAAAAATTAAAAAGTGTAAAATTACAGAAAAAAACAACCAAATAAAAAAATGGAAAGCTAATCTAGTACCCCTATAAAAATAAAAATCCCCCCCAAAATAAAACACCACCTAATCTAACACTATGCTACCAATAGCTTACCTAAGCTACCAATTGCCCCTAAAGGGGCATTTGTATGGGAATTGCAGGGCAATCAGCTCTTTTGCAGTCAATTAAAATAAAAAATTCCCTAATCTAAAAAAAAATAAAAAAAATCCTAAATCTAACCCCCAAATAGGTACTCGCCGTTCCTAAAGTCTGGCGGAGAAGGTCTTCTTCCAGGCAGCTACTTCTTCATCCAGCGCGAAGGCGGCACGGAGCGGAGGTGTCCGCGGAGCAAGAATGTCCGCCGCAGAGCAACCCAGCGTGGAGGATCCTCTTCATGAAATCAATGCCACTGAAGATTGAATGCAAGGTACCTGTTTTATATGTGGGGTACCTTGCATTCCTATTGGCTAAAATTTTCAAATCAGCCAATAGGATGAGAGCTACTGAAATCCTATTGGCTGATTTGAATGCGGGATGGATGTTCTACGCTGGATGGCTCTGTAGTCGGCGTTCTTGCTCCACAGTCACCTCCGCTCCGCGCTGCCTTCGTCCTGGATGAAGATAGAAGCGGTCCCTGCAATGGATGAAGTTGGTTATTTAAAGGGACACTAAATCCAATTTTTTTTCTTTCATGATTCAGTTACAGCAGCAATTTTAAGCAACTTTCAAATTTACTCCTATTATCATTTTTTATTTGTTCTTTTTCTATCTTTATTTTTAAAAAACAGCAATGTAAAGTTTAGGAGCTAGCCCATTTTAGGTTCAGAATCCTGGATAGCACTTGCTTATTGGTGGCTACATTTAGCAAACCAATAAGCAAGCATATCCCAGGTTCTGAACCAAAAATGTTCTGGCTCCTAAGCTTTACATTACTGCTTTTTAAATAAAGATAGCAAGAGAGCGAAGAAAATTTGATAATAGGAGTAAATATCTATCTGAATCTTTAACCCTTTAACGACCAAGGACATGCCAGACACGGCCTACAAAAAAACGGTCATTAACGACCAAGGACGTGCCTGGCACGTCCTCTGAGGTTTCAAGCGCTGGAAGAGATCATAATCGCTTACAGCCGCTTTCAGGATATTGCAGCGATGCCTCGATGTTGAGGCATCGTGCAATACCCTTTGCTAAGCATCCAATGCATAGAGAGCCACTCTGTGGCCCGATCGTTGGTGGGTGGGAGCCATAGCAGGGAGGCGGGTGGGCGGCCGATCACTGGAGGATATCCAGTGAGATATGCCGTGGGGAAGTGAGAGACGGGAGCGCATGCGGGGGAACGGGAGCGTGAGCGGGGGGCGGGAGCGGGTGGGACTGCTACACTATTGAACATTGTGAAAGGGAAAGAGGGGGGGGGATACATGTTGGGAAAGAGATCTGGGAGAGGGGTAGGGTATTGAGGGGGGGCAGCTACACTACAGAAGGAAATGGGTATAAACCCCCCCCCCCCCCAAAAAAAAGACTTAAAATTTAACAAACTGGGTACTGGCAGACAGCTGCCAGTACCCAAGATGGCAGCAAACAGATAGAGGGGGGAGGGTTAGAGAGTTGTTTGGGGGAGATCAGGGAGGTTGGGGGCTAAGGGGGGATTCTACACTGCAGAATATATATTCATTTATTTGTATCATTTTTTTAAAAAGCCTTTTATTTTAGTACTGTCAGACTTTCTGCCAGTACTCAAGACGGCAGTGACAATTTTGGGGTGGGGGAGGGACGAGAGCTGTTTGAGAGGGGTCAGGGAGGGATCAGGGGTGGGGTGTGTCAGGTGGGAGGCTGATCTCTATACTAAATCAAAAATTAACCCTACAAGCTACATAATTAACCCCTTTACTGCTGGGCATAATACAAGTGTGGTGTGCAGCTGCAATTAGCAGGCCTTCTAATTACAAAAAAATCAGTGCCAAAGCCATAAATCTCTGCTATTTCTGAAAAAAGGGAATTCCAGAGAAGCATTTACAACCATTTGTGCCATAATTGCACAAGCTGTTTGTAAATAATTTCAGTGAGAAACCTAAAGTTTGTGAAAAAGTTAACGATTTTTTTTATTTGATCGCATTTGCCGGTGAAATTGTGGCATGAAATATACCAAAATGGGCCTAGATCAATACTTTGGGTTGTCTACTAAAAAAATATATATATACATGTTAAGGGTTATTCAGGGATTCCTGACAGATATCACCAGTGTTAATATGTAATTTATGCAAATTTTTAAAACAAGTGCGGCTAGATTACAAGTTTTGCGTTATGAGGGGTGCGGTGCTAACGTGCAGTTTTCTCTCACCGCTCACTTACCTTCAGCACTAGTATTACAGGTTTTCAGAAACCTGGGGTTAAAAGGCAAGAAGTGAGCGTAGAGCAAAATTGAGCTCCATACCGCACTCCAATACCAGCGCTGCTTAAGTCAGCAGTGAGCTGTTTGTACGTGCTCATGCACGATTTCCCCATAGACATCAATGGGGAAAGCCGGCTGAGAAAAAGTCTAACACCTGCAAAAAAGTAGCGTAAAGCTCCGTAACGCAGCCCCATTGATTCCTATGGGGAAACACATTTTATGTTTACACCTAACACCCTAACATGAACCCCGAGTCTAAACACCCCTAATCTTACACATATTAACCCCTAATCTGCTGCCCACGACATCGCCGACACCTACATCATACTTATTAACCGCTAATCTGCCGCTCCGGACAACGCTGACATCTACATTATATTTATTAACCCCTAATCTGCCGCCCCAATGTCGCCGCCACTATAATAAACATATTAACCCCTAAACCGCCGCACTCCCGCATCGCAAACACTAGTTAAATATTATTAACCCCTAATCTACCGCCCCCAATGTCGCCGCCACTATACTATATTTATTAACCCCTAAGTCTAACCCTAACAACCCCTAACTTAAATGTAATTAAATTAAATCTAAATCAAACCTACTATTAATCACTAACTAATTCCTATTTAAAACTAAATACTTACCTGTAAAATAAACCCTAAGGTAGCTACAATATAATTAATAGTTACATTGTAGCTATTTTAGGATTTATTTTTATTTTACAGGCAAGTTTGTATTTATTTTAACTAGGTAGAATAGTTACTAAATAGTTATTAACTATTTAATAACTACCTAGATAAAATAAATACAAATTGACCTGTAAAATAAAACCTAACCTGTCTTACACTAACACCTAACCTAACCCTACAATTAAATAAATTCCCTAAATTAAATACAATTAATTAAATTCAATACAATTAGCTAAATTACAAAAACAAACAAACACTAAATTACAGAAAATAAAGAACAAATTACACGATCTTTAAACTAATTACACCTAATCTAATAGACCTATCAAAATAAAAAAAGCCCATCCAAAATAAAAAAAAACAGCCTAAACTAAACTAAAGCAACCAAAGAAATCAGCTCTTTTACCTGTAAAAAAAAATACAAACAACCACCCCAACAGTAAAACCCACCACCCACACAACCAACCGCCCAAATAATACCCTAACTAAAAAAAACTAAGCTCCCCATTGCCCTAAAAAGGGCATTTGGATGGGCATTGCCCTTTAAAGGGCAGTTAGCTCTATTGCAGCCCAAACCCCTAATCTAAAAATAAAACCCACCCAATACACCCTTAAAAAATCCTAACACTAACCCCCGAAGATCCACTTACAGTTTTGAAGAGCCGACATCCATTCTCAACGAAGCCGGGAGAAGTCTTCATCCAAGCAGCAAGATGTCCTCAATGAAGTCGGTAGAAGTGGTCCTCCAGACGGGCAGAAGTCTTCACCTAGACAGCATCTTCTATCTTCATCCTTCTGATGCGGAGCAGCTCCATCTTCAAGACATCCGGCGCAGAGCATCCTCTTCAATCGACGGCTTCTTCTACAATGAAGGTTCCTTTAAATGATGTCATCCAAGATGGCGTCCCTTAGATTCCGATTGGCTGATCCAATCCTTCAATCCTATTGGCTGATCCAATCAGCCAATAGAATTGAGCTTGCATTCTATTGGCTGTTCCAATCAGGCCAATAGGATTTTTTCAACCTTAATTCCGATTGGCTGATAGAATTCTGCAATAGAGCTAAAAGCCATTTTAAGGGCAATGCCCATCCAAATGCCTTTTTCAGGGCAATGATTAGATTCTTTTATTTAGGATTTTATTTGTGGGTGGTGGGTTTTACTGTTGGTGTGGTTGTTTGTATTTTTTTTTACAGGTAAAAGAGCTGACTTCATTTCTTTGGGGCAATGCCCCGCAAAAGGCCCTTTTAAAGGCTATTGGTAGTTTAGTTTAGGCTAGGTTTTTTTTTTATTTTGGGGGGGGGCTTTGTTTTATTTTGATAGGGCTATTAGATTAGGTGTAATTAGTTTAAAAATCTTGAAATTTGTTTTTTATTTTCTGTAATTTAGTGGGGTTTGTTTTGTAATTTAGCTAATCGTATTGATTTTAGTTAATTGTATTTAATTTAGGGAATTTATTTAATTGTAGGGTTAGGTTAGGTTTTATTGAAAGGCAGGTTAGGTTTTATTTTACAGGTAAATTTGTATTTATTTTAGCTAGGTAGTTAGTAAATAGTTAATAACTATTTAGTAACTATTCTACCTAGTTAAAATAAATACAAACTTGCCTGTAAAATAAAAATAAAACCTAAGCTAGCTACAATGTAACTATTAGTTATATTGTAGCAAGCTTAGGGTTTATTTTACAGGTAAGTATTTAGTTTTAAATAGGAATTATTTAGGTATTAATTGTAAGTTTTATTTAGATTTATTTTAATTATATTTAAGTTAGGGTGGTAAGGGTTAGGGTTAGACTTAGGTTTAGGGGTTAATAACTTTAGTATAATGGCGGCGATGTTAGGGGCAGCAGATTAGGGGTTAATAAATGTAGATAGGTGGCAGCGATGTTAGGGACAGCAGATTAAGGGTTAATAATATTTAACTAGTGTTTGCGATGCAGGAGTGTGGCGGTTTAGGGGTTAATATGTTTATTCTAGTGGCGGCGATGTCCGGAGCGGCAGATTAGGTGTTAATAATGTTATTTTAGTGTTTGCGATGTGGGACGGCCTTGGTTTAGGGGTTAATAGGTAGTTTATGGGTGTTAGTGTACTTTTAAGCACTTTAGTTATGAGTTTTATGCTACAGCTTTGTTTTGTAAAACTCATAACTACTGACTTTAGTGTAATACCTGCGCAATGGAAATCTGATTGAAAATAGACTATACGCAAATTGCGTAAGTTGATTTGCGGTAAGGCCAAAAAAGTGTGCGGGACAGCTGTACCTACAAGACTCCTAATAGCAGCGGTAGTAAAAAAAGCAGCGTTATGAGGCTTAACGCTGCTTTTTTTACTCATAACGCAAGACTCGTAATCTAGCCGATGGTTTGGAAATAGCAAAGTGCTACTTGTACTCATTGCCCTATCACTTGCAAAAAAAGCAAAGAACATGTAAACATTGGGTATTTCTAAACTCAGGACAAAATGTAGAAACTATTTAGCATGGGAGTTTTTTGGTGGTTGTAGATGTGTAACAGATTTTGTGGGTCAAAGATAGAAAAAGTGTTTTTTTTTTTCAATTTTTTCATCATATTTTATAAAATATTTTATAGTAAATTATATGATATGATGAAAATAATGGTATCTTTAGAAAGTCCATTTAATCGCGAGAAAAAGGGTATATAATATGTATGGGTACAGTAAATGATTAAGAGGAAAATTACAGCTAAACAAACGCAGCAGAAATGTAAAAATAGCCCTGGTCCATAACGGTAAGAAAATTGAAAAACTTTTTGTTTCACAATAAATATTGCTGAGCTGGTTTACAAGAGAACTAAATAAACAGTAATGAGCACACTTATAGACAACATTGTCATAAAAATCACATTTACAAATTAGGAAGGTTTTAGTTGCTAATTAAAGACTTTGTGCTGCCAAAGAAATTAACAAGTACCCTGGGGACAAAGATATGGAAACTATCCCCCAAGTGATTCATTTGACACAACCAATTTTCACAGCTAGGTTTATCTGAGAACCATCTATAGTATCCTCTACAGAGATGCGCTGCTTTCTAGTGCAATCACGCTGGTCCACATTTTCCATCATTAAACAAAAAGAGATATACGGATTTACTGTAAAACAAAAGAGGTGAAGAAATTGAAGTGCGGATAATTAATGAGTAGAAAGAAAAAAATATATACTAACTAAAATTATTTAATTCAAATACTACTTGCAGGATCATCTTGATTGCTTTCTGTCAATTTATATATAAAGCAAATATATATATATATATATATATATATATATATATATATATATATATATACACACAGGGCTTGAAATTTCCAGTGGTCTTGACAACTTAGAAATTGCAGAGGACTTTTTGCCTCTGGGCTAGTAAAGCATAGTAATATTTTTCAACCCATATATATCCCGCAAGTAGTATTTAAAATAAATAAATAATAAATAAAATAGTAATATATATATACTGTGAATTAAACCAGGCACTCTTGTTTTTTTCAAACAAATAATTTCCTTATTATCCGGTAAAAAGAAAAAAGTAAAAAAGGCATCACAGTAATGCCTTTTTTACTTTTTTCTTTTTTTTGTTTTCTGCTTGCTGTTTGGTTACCAGGGTGATGGCTTCACCCTGCTTTTTTGATTGGCTTATTTTTTGGCCTGGGAGATTTAAAGTCTGAGGTTAATGTTGGGGAAGTATGTGATAGCCGGACCCGGAGCAGGTATGATGTCACTTCCGGTTTTATGTCACTTCCCCCACCTTCCATTTGAGGATGCCCCACAGATGCTCAATAGGGTTTAGGTTCCCTCAATGAACTATAGCTCCCCAGTGCCTGCAGCACTCATGTAGGCCCAAACCATGACACTCCCACCACCATGCTTGACTGTAGGCAAGACACACTTGTCTTTGTACTCCTCACCTGGTTGCCGCCACACGCTTGACACCATCTGAACCAAATAAGTTTATCTTGATCTCATCGGACCAAAGGACATGGTTCCAGTAATCCATGTCCTTAGTCTGCTTGTCTTCAGCAAATTGTTTGCGGGCTTTCTTGTGCATCATTTACACCCATGCAATTTGATGCAGTGTGCAGCGTATGGTCTGAGCACTGACAGGCTAAGCCCCCACCCCTTCAACCTCTGCAGCAATGCTGGCAGCTCTCATACGTCTATTTCCCAAAGACAACCTCTGGATATGACGCTGAGCACGTGCACTCAACTTCTTTGGTCAACCATGGCGAGGCCTGTTCTGAGTGGAACCTGTCCTGTGAAACCGCTGTATGGTCTTTCCCACTGTGCTGCAGCTCAGTTTCAGGGTCTTGACAATCTTCTTCTAGCCTAGGCCATCTTTATGTAGAGCAACAATTCTTTTTTCAAGATCCTCAGAGAGTTCTTTGCCATAAGGTGCCATGTTGAACTTCCAGTGACCAGTATGAGAGAGTGTGAGAGCGATAACACCAAATTTAACACACCTGCTCCCCATTCACACCGAAGACCTTGTAGCACTAATGAGTCACATGACACCGGGGAGGGGAAATGGCTAATTGGGACCAATTTGGACATTTCCACTTAGGGGTGTACTCACTTTTGTCGCCAACGGTTTAGCCATTAATAGTTGTGTGTAGAGTTATTTTTAGGGGACAACAAATTTACACTGTTATACAGGCTGTACACTCACTACTTTATATTGTAGCAAAGTGTCATTTCTTCAGTGTTGTCACATGAAAAGATATAATAAAATATTTACAAAAATGTGAGGGGTGTACTCACTTTTGTGAGATACTCTATGTATATATATATATAATCCCCTGAAATAAGTGCACTTCCACGAACAGTAAATTTCAATTTTGCCAGAGTGCTATAGAAAGTTCAAATATCCAAGTTATAACACAATCACTCACTGGACTTGATAAATAAAGTGTTTTATTCCATATAAACATGTGACGTTTTGGGGTGTTCACCCCTTCATCAGACCAACAATTGTACAGAGTGAATCAAACATATTATACTCATTGAAACCTCACCCACTGTGCAAGACAAAGCCAAACTGTTGCCATAGCAACCATAGAAAAAACAATTACATTATGCATGCTCATAGTTACTAATCCTGTGTTAATATTATACAGTGCAATAATAAACATAAAGGGCCCTATTTACCAAAGCGTCAACTGTACATACATATACATAAATACATATATACACATACATATATACACATACATACACATACATATACATAAATACATATATACACATACATATACATAAATACATATATACACATACATATACATAAATACATATATACACATACATATATACACATACATACACATACATATACATAAATACATATATACACATACATATACATAAATACATATATACACATACATATACATAAATACATATATACACATACATATATACACATACATACACATACATATACATAAATACATATATACACATACATATATACACATACATACACATACATATACATAAATACATATATACACATACATATACATAAATACATATATACACATACATATACATAAATACATATATACACATACATACACATACATATACATAAATACATATATACACATACATACACATACATATACATAAATACATATATACACATACATATACATAAATACATATATACACATACATACACATACATATACATAAATACATATATACACATACATATACATAAATACATATATACACATACATACACATACATATACATAAATACATATATACACATACATATACATAAATACATATATACACATACATACACATACATATACATAAATACATATATACACATACATATACATAAATACATATATACACATACAGGGAGTGCAGAATTATTAGGCAAGTTGTATTTTTGAGGATTAATTTTAATATTGAACAACAACCATGTTCTCAATGAACCCAAAAAACTCATTAATATCAAAGCTGAATAGTTTTGGAAGTAGTTTTTAGTTTGTTTTTAGTTTTAGCTATTTTAGGGGGATATCTGTGTGTGCAGGTGACTATTACTGTGCATAATTATTAGGCAACTTAACAAAAAACAAATATATACCCATTTCAATTATTTATTTTTACCAGTGAAACCAATATAACATCTCAACATTCACAAATATACATTTCTGACATTCAAAAACAAAACAAAAACTAATCAGTGACCAATATAGCCACCTTTCTTTGCAAGGACACTCAAAAGCCTGCCATCCATGGATTCTGTCAGTGTTTTGATCTGTTCACCATCAACATTGCGTGCAGCAGCAACCACAGCCTCCCAGACACTGTTCCTTGTGAATCTCACATTTGATGATGGACCACAGGTTCTCAATGGGGTTCAGATCAGGTGAACAAGGAGGCCATGTCATTAGATTTTCTTCTTTTATACCCTTTCTTGCCAGCCACGCTGTGGAGTACTTGGACGCGTGTGATGGAGCATTGTCCTGCATGAAAATCATGTTTTTCTTGAAGGATGCAGACTTCTTCCTGTACCACTGCTTGAAGAAGGTGTCTTCCAGAAACTGGCAGTAGGACTGGGAGTTGAGCTTGACTCCATCCTCAACCTGAAAAGGCCCCACAAGCTCATCTTTGATGATACCAGCCCAAACCAGTACTCCACCTCCACCTTGCTGGCGTCTGAGTCAGACTGGAGCTCTCTGCCCTTTACCAATCCAGCCACGGGCCCATCCATCTGGCCCATCAAGACTCACTCTCATTTCATCAGTCCATAAAACCTTAGAAAAATCAGTCTTGAGATATTTCTTGGCCCAGTCTTGACGTTTCAGCTTTTGTGTCTTGTTCAGTGGTGGTCGTCTTTCAGCCTTTCTTACCTTGGCCATGTCTCTGAGTATTGCACACCTTGTGCTTTTGGGCACTCCAGTGATGTTGCAGCTCTGAAATATGGCCAAACTGGTGGCAAGTGGCATCTTGGTAGCTGCACGCTTGACTTTTCTCAGTTCATGGGCAGTTATTTTGCGCCTTGGTTTTTCCACACGCTTCTTGCGACCCTGTTGACTATTTTGAATGAAACGCTTGATTGTTCGATGATCACGCTTCAGAATCTTTGCAATTTTAAGAGTGCTGCATCCCTCTGCAAGATATCTCACTATTTTTGACTTTTCTGAGCCTGTCAAGTCCTTCTTTTGACCCATTTTGCCAAAGGAAAGGAAGTTGCCTAATAATTATGCACACCTGATATAGGGTGTTGATGTCATTAGACCAGACCCCTTCTCATTACAGAGATGCACATCACCTAATATGCTTAATTGGTAGTAGGCTTTCGAGCCTATACAGCTTGGAGTAAGACAACATGCATAAAGAGGATGATGTGGTCAAAATACTCATTTGCCTAATAATTCTGCACTCCCTGTACATACACATACATATTATTATTTATTATTATCAGATATTTGTAGAGAGCCAACAGATTCCGCATCGCTGTAAACATAGTCAAGATACAGGATAGCTTTTGCAGGGATCAAGTGGGCAGAGAGCCCTGCCGAGAGTTTCACTGTTGTAGTCGGCTCTTATGAAGGCGATCTGCAAACAGCTGGGCTCATAGGCTTACATTCTAAGGGGTTCAAGGGGAAAGCATTGAAGTTAGGAAGGGTTAGTGTTGGTTGTAAGCATCCCTGAATAGTAGAGTTTTTAGGGAGCACTTGAAGCTGTTAAAACTAGGGGAGAGTCTTGTGGAGCGAGGCAGGGAGTTCCACAAGATGGGGGACAGTCTGGAGAAGTCCTGTAGATGGGAATGTGAGGAAGTAACAAGAGAGGAGGAGAGGAGGAGATCCTGAGCTGATCGAAGGGGACGGGAGGGAGAGTATCTGGAGACAAATTCTGAAATGTAGGGGGGAGCAGTGCAGCTGAGAGCTTTATATGTCAGAGTTAGGATTTTGTGTTTAATCCTAGAGGCAAGAGGAAGTCAGTGAAGGTATTGGCAGAGAGGCGGAGCAGATGAAGATCGACAAGTAAGGAAGATGAGCCTGGCAGAGGCATTCATAATGGATTGTAAAGGAGCTATGCGGCAGCTAGGTAGACCAGAGAGGACGGAGTTGCAGTAGTCGAGGAGGGAAAGGATGAAAGAGTAGATTAAAATCTTAGTTGTATCTTGTGTAAGGAAATGTCTAATTTTAGCGATGTTTTTAAGGTGGAAGCAGCAGGCTTTAGCCAAGGACTGAATGTGAGGAGTGAAGGAAAGATCGGAGTCAAGTGTGACCCCAAGACATCGGGCATGTGGGGTAGGAGTAATGATGGAATTATCAACAGTTATAGAAATTTTGGGGGTGGAGACATTGGAAGAAGGGGGAAAAATAAGGAGTTCAGTTTTGGAGAGATTTAGCTTAAGGTAGTGAGAGGACATCCAAGATGAGATATGAGAAAGACAGTTAGTGACACAGGTTAGTAAGGAAGGAGGTAGGTCTGGTGCATAGAGGAAGATTTGGGTGTCATCGGCATACAAATGATATTGAAACCCATGGGACTTTATTAAGGAACCTAATGATGACGTGTAGATTGAAAAGAGAAGGGGACCGAGGACAGAGCCTTGAGGTACCCCAACAGAAAGTGGTAACGGTGCAAAGGATGCTCCGGAGAAGGCTACACTAAATGTACGGTTAGTTAGCTAGGAAGAGAACCATGAAAGAGCTGTGTCGCAGATGCCGAAGGATTGGAGGGTTTGGAGCAGAAGAGGGTGGTCAACAGTGTCAAAGGCTGCAGACAGGTCAAGGAGGATAAGCAGAGAGAAGTGGCCTTTGGATTTTGCTGTAAGTAGGTCGTTGCTAACCTTGACAATTTCTGTCTCTGTAGAGTGATTGGGACGAAATCCAGATTGCAGTGGGTCAAGAAGAGAGTTTAGTGTAAGGAAATGGGATAGACGTGCGTATACTAGCTTTTCTAGGAGCTTTGAGGCAAGAAGGAGTAGGGAACTAGGGCGATAGTTGGATGGGGAGGTTGGATCGAGGGAAGGTTTTTTGAGGATAGGTGTGACCAGTGCATGTTTTAGAGATGAGGGAAATATACCAGTGCTGAGGGAGAGGTTGAAAATGTGTGTGAGTATGGGGGTGAGGGTAGAAGAGAGGGACGGGAGAAGCTGTGAGGGGATAGGGTCGAGGGGACAGGTAGTGAGGTGGGAGGACAATATAAGGGCAGAAACTTCATCCTCGTTAACAGGGGCAAAAGAGCTGCATTTTTTGATATTTGGGTTTTGGATGATTGTGAGCTTTTGAGGGGTGGGAGATTGGTAGTATATTGAGAGCTGATTTCACTTCTGATGGAGTCAATTTAGTTTTTGAAGTGGCTGGCAAAATCTTGAGCTGAGAGAGAGGTTGTTTTAGGAGGTGGGGGTGGGCGGAGAAGAGTATTGAACATGGAGAACAGACGTTTTGGGTTAGAGGAAAGAGTAGAGATGAGATTAGAGAAGTATTGTTGCTTATGAAGAATAAGGGCAGAGTAGTAGGAGTTCAGGATGAACTTATAGTGAAGAAAGTCAGCTGAACTCCGAGATTTCCTCCGGTGTCGCTCAGCAGTACGGGAACATCTATGTAGGTACCGCGTCAGAGGAGTATGCCAGGGCTGAGGATGAGAGTGTGTTTTCAGAGCTATGGTTGGAGGGGCCAGATTGTCAATGACCGATGTAAGGGTGGAGTTATAGTGGCAGATAGATTGGTCAGGGCAGGAAAAGGAGGTGATGGATGAGAGGAGAGGTTTGAGAGAGCTAGCGAGCTGTTGCAGATCTAGTGACTTAGTGCTTCAGTGAAGTTTGGTGTGAGGGGTAGAGGGAGGGGGAGTTGTAGGTAGGGAAGTGATGTTGCAAGTTAGGAGATGGTGGTCAGAGAGAGGAAAAGGGGAGTTTGTTAAATTTGAGATAGTGCATCGATAGGTGAAAATTAGGTCAAGGGAATGACCATCTTTGTGAGTGGGAGAGTCAGTCCATTGTGACAGGCCGGAAGAGGAAATGAGTTGAAGTTGTTTTGCAGAGGAGGCAGTTGGATTGTCAAAAGGGATGTTAAAGTCACCAAGAATGAGGGCAGGGATGTCTGAGGAAATGAAGTAAGGAAGCCAGGCAGCAAAGTGATCTAAGAATTGAGTTGGGGAGCCAGGGGGGCGGTATATGACTGCAACACGTATAGAGAGGGGAGAGAATAACCGAATCATGTGTGCTTCAAATGAAGAAAATGTTAGTGAGGAGAAGGGCTGTATTTGTTGAAAGGTGCAACAAGAGGAAAGTAAAATACCAACACCACCTCCTTGTCTATTGCCAGACCTAGGAGTGTGGCTGAAATGGAGACCCCCATGTGACAGCGCAGCAGTGGATGCTGTTTCTGAAGCAGAGAGCCAGGTTTCTGTAAGAGCCAGAAGGTTAAGAGAGTGGGAGATAAAGAGACCATGGATAGAAGTGAGCTTGTTGCAAACAGAGCGAGAGTTCCAGAATGCACAAGTGAAGGGGGAGGTGGTTTTAGATGTAAGAGGAATGTGGTTAAGGTTACCATAGTTTTGTTTATGAAGTCTATTGAAAGGCACACAGGGATGTGAAAGGCTAGGATGTTGTGAGGGACCAGGATTAGGGGAGATGTCGCCAGCAGCTAGTATGAGCAAGAGGGAGAGTGACATGAGATGAGAAGCAGATTTGCAGTAGTGAGACTGTTTTTTGGCTGAAGTGCAGGGGGAGAGAGAGTGTTTAGGAATAGGTAAAGTTCATGAGTACAAAAGTAAGGTGAGTTTAAGAGAGATGGGCTAATGAACAGTGTAGGTGGAGAGGGAGAAGGAGTAATTGAGTAATGTAGTGTGTTATAGAGACAAGAGGTAGCAAAAAGGAGTATGAAGATATTGAGCATTATTATGAAGGTGGGAACCAAGTAAACACATAAGACACAGTATTACAGCAGCACTTGCAAAAGGATACAATGAGATACATAAAACAAATTATTACAAGAGTACATGCCTTGTGTCTTGCCCCTTGCCCAATCCTTGTTCAATTCTTGTATAATTCTATACATATACATAAATACATATATACACATACATATACATAAATACATACACTGTGTGCAGAATTATTAGGCAAATGAGTATTTTGACCACATCATCCTCTTTATGTATGTTGTCTTACTCCAAGCTGTATAGGCTCGAAAGCCTACTACAAATTAAGCATATTAGGTGATGTGCATCTCTGTAATGAGAAAGGGTGTGGTCTAATGACATCAACACCCTATATCAGGTGTGCATAATAATTAGGCAACTTCCTTTCCTTTGGCAAAATGGGTCAAAAGAAGGACTTGACAGGCTCAGAAAAGTCAAAAATAGTGAGATATCTTGCAGAGGGATGCAGCACTCTTAAAATTGCAAAGCTTCTGAAGCGTGATCATCGAACAATCAAGCGTTTCATTCAAAATAGTCAACAGGGTTGCAAGAAGCGTGTGGAAAAACCAAGGCGCAAAATAACTGCCCATGAACTGAGAAAAGTCAAGCGTGCAGCTGCCAAGATGCCACTTGCCACCAGTTTGGCCATATTTCAGAGCTGCAACATCACTGGAGTGCCCAAAAGCACAAGGTGTGCAATACTCAGAGACATGGCCAAGGTAAGAAAGGCTGAAAGACGACCACCACTGAACAAGACACACAAGCTGAAACGTCAAGACTGGGCCAAGAAATATCTCAAGACTGATTTTTCTAAGGTTTTATGGACTGATGAAATGAGAGTGAGTCTTGATGGGCCAGATGGATGGGCCCGTGGCTGGATTGGTAAAGGGCAGAGAGCTCCAGTCCGACTCAGACGCCAGCAAGGTGGAGGTGGAGTACTGGTTTGGGCTGGTATCATCAAAGATGAGCTTGTGGGGCCTTTTCGGGTTGAGGATGGAGTCAAGCTCAACTCCCAGTCCTACTGCCAGTTTCTGGAAGACACCTTCTTCAAGCAGTGGTACAGGAAGAAGTCTGCATCCTTCAAGAAAAACATGATTTTCATGCAGGACAATGCTCCATCACACGCGTCCAAGTACTCCACAGCGTGGCTGGCAAGAAAGGGTATAAAAGAAGAAAATCTAATGACATGGCCTCCTTGGTCACCTGATCTGAACCCCATTGAGAACCTGTGGTCCATCATCAAATGTGAGATTTACAAGGAGGGAAAACAGTACACCTCTCTGAACAGTGTCTGGGAGGCTGTGGTTGCTGCTGCATGCAATGTTGATGGTGAAGAAATCAAAACACTGACAGAATCCATGGATGGCAGGCTTTTGAGTGTCCTTGCAAAGAAAGGTGGCTATATTGGTCACTGATTTGTTTTTGTTTTGTTTTTGAATGTCAGA
>NC_069505.1:405945670-405968170 GCF_027579735.1 Bombina bombina
ATATATATATATATATATATATATATATATATATATATATATATATATATAAACAGTATGTCACAAAGGTGAGTACACCCCTCACATTTTTGTAAATATTTTATTATATCTTTTCATGTGACAACACTGAAGAAATGACACTTTGCTACAATGTAAAGTAGGGAGTGTACAGCCTGTATAACAGTGTAAATTTGCTGTCCCTTCAAAATAACTCAACACACAGCCATTAATGTCTAAACCGTTGGCAACAAAAGTGAGTACACCCTTAACTGGAAATGTCCAAATTGGGCCCAAAGTGTCAATATTTTGTGTAGCCACCATTATTTTCCAGCACTGCCTTAACCCTCTTGGGCATGGAGTTCACGAGAGCTTTACAGGTTGCCACTGTAGTTCTCTTCCACTCCTCCATTACGACATTACAGAGCTGGTGGATGTTAGAGACCTTGCGCTCCCCCACCCTCTGTTTGAGGATGCCCCACAGATGCTCAATAGGGTTTATGTCTGGAGACATGCTTGGCCAGTCCATCACCTTTATCCTCAGCTTCTTTAGCAAGGCAGTGGTCGTCTTGGAGGTGTGTTTGGGGTCATTATCATGTTGGAATACTGCCCTTCGGCCCAGTCTCAGAAGGGAGGGGATCATGCTCTGCTTCAGTATATCCCAGTACATGTTGGCATTCATGGTTCCCTCAATAAACAATAGCTCCCCAGTGCTGACAGCACTCATGCAGGCCCAGACCATGACACTCCCACCACCATGCTTGACTGTAGGCAAGACACACTTGTCTTTGTACTCCTCATCTGGTTGCCGCCACGCACGCTTGACACCATCTGAACCAAATAAGTTTATCTTGGTCTCATCGGACCACAGGACATGGTTCCAGTAATCCATGTCCTTAGTCTGCTTGTCTTCAGCAAACTGTTTGCAGGCTTTCTTGTGCATCATCTGGGATGACAGCCATGCAGACCAATTTGATGCAGTGTGCGGCGTATGGTCTAAGCACTGACAGGCTGACCCCACCCCTTCAACCTCTGTAGCAATGCTGTCAGCACTTATACATCTATTTCCCAAAGACAACCTCTGGATATGAGGCTGAGCACGTGCACTCTACTTCTTTGGTCGACCATGGCGAGGCATGTTCTTAGTGGAACCCGTCCTGTAAAACCGCTGTATGGTCTTGCCCACCGTGCTGCAGCTCAGTTTCAGGGACTTGGCAATCTTCTTATAGCCTATGCCATCCTCATGTAGAGCAACAATTCATTTTTTCAGATCGTCAGAGAGTTTTTTGCCATGAGGTGCCTTGTTGAACTTCCAGTGAAAAGTATGAGAGAGTGTGAGAGCAATAACACCAAATATAACACACCTGCTCCCCATTCACACCTGAGACCTTGTAACACTAACGAGTCACATGACACCGGGGAGGGAAAATGGCTAATTGGGCCCAATTTGGACATTTTCTCTTAGCGGTGTACTCAGTTTTGTTGCCAGCTATTCAGACATTAATGGCTGTGTGTTGAGTTATTTTGAAGGGACAGCAAATTATTATACAGGCTGTACACTCCCTACTTTACATTGTAGCAAAGTGTCATTTCTTCAGTGTTGTCACATAAGAAGATATAATAAAATATTTTACAAAAATGTGAGGGGTGTATTCACTTTTGTGAGATATATATATATATATATATATATATATATATATATATATATATATATATATATACAGGGAGTGCAGAATTATTAGGCAAGTTGTATTTTTGAGGATTAATTTTATTATTGAACAACAACCATGTTCTCAATGAACCCAAAAAACTCATTAATATCAAAGCTGAATTGTTTTGGAAGTAGTTTTTAGTTTGTTTTTAGTTATAGCTATTTTAGGGGGATATCTGTGTGTGCAGGTGACTATTACTGTGCATAATTATTAGGCAACTTAACAAAAAACAAATATATACCCATTTCAATTATTTATTTTTACCAGTGAAACCAATATAACATCTCAACATTCACAAATATACATTTCTGACATTCAAAAACAAAACAAAAACAAATCAGTGACAATATAGCCACCTTTCTTTGCAAGGACACTCAAAAGCCTGCCATCCATGGATTCTGTCAGTGTTTTGATCTGTTCACCATCAACATTGCGTGCAGCAGCAACCACAGCCTCCCAGACACTGTTCAGAGAGGTGTACTATTTTCCCTCCTTGTAAATCTCACATTTGATGATGGACCACAGGTTCTCAATGGGGTTCAGATCAGGTGAACAAGGAGGCCATGTCATTAGATTTTCTTCTTTTATACCCTTTCTTGCCAGCCACGCTGTGGAGTACTTGGACGCGTGTGATGGAGCATTGTCCTGCATGAAAATCATGTTTTTCTTGAAGGATGCAGACTTCTTCCTGTACCACTGCTTGAAGAAGGTGTCTTCCAGAAACTGGCAGTAGGACTGGGAGTTGAGCTTGACTCCATCCTCAACCCGAAAAGGCCCCACAAGCTCATCTTTGATGATACCAGCCCAAACCAGTACTCCACCTCCACCTTGCTGGCGTCTGAGTTGGACTGGAGCTCTCTGCCCTTTACCAATCCAGCCACGGGCCCATCCATCTGGCCCATCAAGACTCACTCTCATTTCATCAGTCCATAAAACCTTAGAAAAATCAGTCTTGAGATATTTCTTGGCCCAGTCTTGACATTTCAGCTTGTGTGTCTTGTTCAGTGGTGGTCGTCTTTCAGCCTTTCTTACCTTGGCCATGTCTCTCAGTATTGCACACCTTGTGCTTTTGGGCACTCCAGTGATGTTGCAGCTCTGAAATATGGCCAAACTGGTGGCAAGTGGCATCTTGGCAGCTGCACGCTTGACTTTTCTCAGTTCATGGGCAGTTATTTTGCGCCTTGGCTTTTCCACACGCTTCTTGCGACCCTGTTGACTATTTTGAATGAAACGCTTGATTGTTAGATGATCACGCTTCAGAAGCTTTGCAATTTTAAGAGTGCTGCATCCCTCTGCAAGATATCTCACTATTTTTTACTTTTCTGAGCCTGTCAAGTCCTTCTTTTGACCCATTTTGCCAAAGGAAAGGAAGTTGCCTAATAATTATGCACACCTGATATAGGGTGTTGATGTCATTAGACCACACCCCTTCTCATTACAGAGATGCACATCACCTAATATGCTTAATTGGTAGTAGGCTTTCGAGCCTATACAGCTTGGAGTAAGACAACATGCATAAAGAGGATGATGTGGTCAAAATACTCATTTGCCTAATAATTCTGCACTCCCTGTATATAAATATATATATACACACACACATACCCACACACACATTATATATATATATATATATATATATATATATATTACACACACACATAAACACATACACACATATATACACACATACATATATACACACACACTTATACATACATATATACACACACACACATATAGACATATACACATGCACACATACATACACACACTCATACACACATCTAAACACACATATATACACACATATGTATATGTGTGTGTGTGTATATAGATAGATAGATAGATAGATAGATAGATAGATAGATAGATAGATAGATAGATAGATATGTATGTGTGTATATATGTATGTATGTGTATGTGTGTTTATATATGTGTATATATGTATGCATGTGTATATATGTATACATGTGTGCATATGTAAGTATGTGTGCATGTGTATGTGTGTATATGTATGTATGTGTGTATATGTATGTGTATATACATAGACACACACATATATATACATACATATATAACTATATATACACATACATATAAATGAATACAAGTAGTAGAGTTGTCCTTTAATTAAATTAAATTAGTCAAATGTATAAATAAAGCTGGAGATACAAAACTTTAAAGCTGTATTACAGTCATTTGACTAGGCACATTATTTAAATCATTATCACTTGCACATGCAATAAGGTTTTTATTTACTAACCCTCAATACACTTATGTGTCTGTTGGGTAAGCAAATCTCTTGTATGATGATTTGAGAAACAATCAATTTTTTGTTCATCTTTTTAAATTCAATATCACTCCATAGGGAATATATCTATCTGGAATAGATCATTTCCATATTTCTCATCATTGATCCTCCTGTCATTATTATCTACTACTGATTGACCACATTATATGAAACCTTTAATTTCATGTGAAGCATTACAACTGAAGAATACATGTTTAACATAGAAACCTATGAAATTTCACAATTTGGGTAATTAAATTGATGGTTTAAATTGACATTATCTACTAAATGTAAAAATATGGACATTTTCTCAGAAGATCATATGTAAAATAAATAAAGTGCTAGAGTGGTCCTTTTAATTAAATTTAATTAATTAAGCCAAATTTATAGATATAACTGGAGATACAATTTTCAAAGCTACATTACAGTAATGAATAGGCACATAAAATAAAAAAATATGATTATAGCATGCTTATGTATACACAATATAGTTTTCATTTACTAACCTTCACTATAATTATAGTAATGAGTCTGTTGGTAAGCAAATCACTCCAACTTTTATGATGATTTGAGAAACAATTACTTTTATTGTTCCTACATTTTAAATTCAGTATCACTCCATTGGGAATAGACATATATCAATCTGGAATAGGTCATTTCAATATTTCTCAGCATTGATCACTCTGTCATTATTATCTGCTACTAATTAACCACATTATATGACATTTATTTTTTGTGATGCCTTAAAATATAAAATAAATTAACAAACCGCTATTTTTTTTTCCACCTTAGTAAATATAAGGTTAAAGTTAACAAGTTTAAGGGCCAAATTATCTAAAGGTCTCTGGGCTGGCAAGATTATTACAAAATGCTTGGCATGAAATATATCAAACTTTATTACAACTACACTTGCAAAAATTACAACCCCTGCAGCCCCTCTGTCAGCAACATACCCAAATCAGACCATCTAACCCTGCAGCCTCTCTATCATCCACATACCCACATCAGACCACCAAGCCCTGCAGCCCCTATATTATCCACATCAGACCACCTAGCCCTGCAGCCCCTCTATCCTCCACATACCCACATCAGACCACCTAGCCCTGCAGCCCCTCTATCATCCACATACCCACATCAGACCACCAAGACCTGCAGCCCCTCTGTCAGCCACATACCCACATCAGACCACCAAGCCCTGCAGCCCCTCTGTCATCTACATACCCACATCAGACCACCTAGCCCTGCAGCCCCTCTATCATCCACATACCCACATCAGGCCACCAAGCCCTGCAGCCCCTCTGTCATCTACATACCCACATCAGACCACCTAGCCCTGCAGCCCCTCTATCATCCACATACCCACATCAGGCCACCAAGCCTTGCAGCCCCTCTGTCAGTTACATACTGGCAATGGGTAATTTCTTATGACTTCTTGTTGCTTTTTATATTAAAAAGTCCTACCCCTAAGCTATCAGTAAAATACAGACCATTTAAACAACGGGCTACCTTTAAAATGTATGAATGTGGGCACCTTTGAGATTTAAGGGTGCTACAATAATGATTATAAATAACAATTTGAGGAAAATTAGCCCAGGGCTGATAGGAAATGTTAATCCACGTTAATTTTGTTTATTGCAACTCAGTTAATATTCATTCAATACCTCATACCACATTGGTAAATTGCAAATTGTTAGCAGCTCGCAAATTCTCCTGTAGAACCAGCTCAGTCTGATAGAGGTGTAGTCTGCTATGATCACACTAGCTAATCCATTGCTTCCATATTATGAGCTAATGGGCGGGGCTTCAATATTCCAGCATTTGTTTAGTGTGCCTGATGGTCATTCAAGGGTGGAATCTGTTTGTTTTTTTTAGTTCGGAGAATTGGAAGTGCACACTGCAGACTTCACAAGCCTGCTAAACATTTGTCTCTAATTAGATTCTAAAGATTTGCAGGGACAAAATTTTTGTTACAAATATTCGAGGAAATATGTTTCTTTGAATGTTCATTGGCTGCACTAATCGAATTTTCGTTAAAGGGACACTCAGGTTAAATTAAATTTTCATGATTCAGATACAGCATGTAATTTTAAACAACTTTCCAATTTACTTCCATTAAAAAAAATGTGCACAGTCTTTTATATTTACAATTTTTGAGTCACCAGATCCTACTGAGCATGTGCAAGAATTCACAGACTATACGTATATGCATTTGTGATTGGCTGATTGCCATCACATGGTACAAGGGGAGTGGAAATATACATAACTTTGAAATGTGTTATAAAAAAATCTACTACTCATTTGAAGTTCAGACTAAGTGCTATTGCATTGTCTTGTTATCTTGCATTTGTTGATTATGCAAATCTAATGTGTTGACTGGTCCTTTAAACATTTTTTTTGTTTTCAGTGAACTAATATAAATGCTTCAATTTAAAGAAAAAATACTGATGGAATTTTTCAGTATTTATTTGTTTCCTTTAAGTTAATTTAAGTTTAAAGGGACACTAAACCCAAATGTTTTCTTTCATGATTCAGATAGAGCAGCAATTTTAAGCAACTTTCTAATTTACTCATATTATCACATTTTCTTCGTTCTCTTGCTATCTTTATTTGAAAAAGCAGGAAAGAAAGTTTAGGAGCTATCCCATTTTTGTTTCAGCACTCTGGATAGCGCCTGGATAGCGCTTGCTGATAGGTGGCTACATTTACCCACCAATCAGCATGCGCTACCCCCAGATGCTGAGCCTAAAATGGTCTGGTTCCTAAGCTTACATTCCTTTTCAAATAAAGATACCAAGAGAACAAAGAAAAAATGATAATAGAAGTAAATTAGAAGGTTGCTTAAAATTCCATACTCTATCCAAATCATGAAAGAAAAATTTTGGCTTTACTATCCATTTAATACTTACCCTTACACACTCTGGAGAGTGCGCTACCCTGATCCTTTTCTTGCCAGAGCCCTGACCTGACTGAGGAAGCTCAGCCGTTCGGCTCCCAGGACCTGCACTAAAGTTAGTGCAGATCCTGGGTGGTTAGGGCATAAAACCTCCGTCAGGGACCTGGCAAGAAGCGGATCGAGTTAGCGTGCTCTCCAGAGTGCAGTAAGGTAAGTATTAAGTCTTTAAAATTAATTTAAAGCAAACAAATAAATAGTGATGAATTTTGTCAATATTTTTTCTTTAAATTTTACTGTTGCATTTATTCAGATATTCGTTTACGAAAAGGAAAATCTGATTTTCAGTACAAATGTGAATTACTCTGAAAACAAATGCACATCCTTAGGATGTGGTGGGGAAGGGTGAGTTTGGCCAAGAAAAACAGTTGCAGCAAGAATGTGTTAATGTATTCAGAAAGGTTTCACAGTTGAACAGTGTGTGACAAAAAGTCTTGCAATTAAATATGCTTCATGTCACTTTGAATTCAGATTTTTTATTTGAAAGCACATGCAAATCCCAATAGCTCTCAGGTTTTTCTACATTTGCACGATAACTGAAAGATTGGCTTTTGCCATTGAATTGATATAATTTATTTATAGCCCAATAACATGATCCACATCACTGAACACATACTAAAGGCGATGACTGCTTTTATAAACAGAAAACATTAGATTAACACAAAACCTATTTTTTTCTTTCATGATTAAGATAAAACATACCATTGTAAAGGGATATAAAACAGTGCTTCTTTAGTAAAAAAAAAAATATTAAAGGGACAGTCTAGGCAAAATTAAACTTTTATGAGTCAGATAGGGCATATCATTTTAAGAAAGTTTCCAATTTACTTGTATCATCAAATTTGCTTTGTTCTCTTGGTATTCTTTGTTGAAAGCTAAACCTAGGTAGGCTCATATGCTAATTAAAAAAGTGAGTGGAATAGTGCGCTAGTGTCAGGGGAGGAGATCAAACACCTTACTGGGTATGCTTAGATCCTTCAATCTAAGCAACAATGATGTACTATAAAAATAGAGTGGATAGTAAGGGCGCTAAAAGCTGAAGATCTTAGGGGGTAGTGTTTATCGTTAATCTGCTATTATTGTATTAATATTAGTGGTGCATTGGGTGTAAGGAATTATTTTCTAAGGCCTAGATTTGGAGTTTGGCGGTAGCCGTGAAAACCAGCGTTAGAGGCTCCTAACGCTGGTTTTAGGCTAACTCCGGTATTTGGAGTCACTCAAAAAAGGGTCTAACGCTCACTTTTCAGCCGCGACTTTTCCATACCGCAGATCCCCTTACGTAAATTGCGTATCCTATCTTTTCAATGGGATTTTTCTAACTCCGGTATTTAGAGTCGTGGCTGAAGTGAGCGTTAGAAATCTAACGACAAAACTCCAGCCGCAGAAAAAAGTCAGTAGTTAAGAGCTTTCTGGGCTAACGCCGGTTCATAAAGCTCTTAACTATTGTACTCTAAAGTACACTAACACCCATAAACTACCTATGTACCCCTAAACCGAGGTCCCCCCACATCGCCGCCGCTCGATTAAATTTTTTTAACCCCTAATCTGCCGACCGCCACCTACGTTATACTTATGTACCCCTAATCTGCTGCCCCTAACACCGCCGACCCCTGTATTATATTTATTAACCCCTAATCTGCCCCCCTCAACGTCGCCACCTACATTATAGCTATGTACCCCTAATCTGCTGCTCCTAACACCGCCGACCCCTATATTATATTTATTAACCCCTAATCTGCCCCCCTCAACGTCGCCTCCACCTGCCTACACTTATTAACCCCTAATCTGCCGAGCGGACCGCACCGCTACTATAATAAAGTTATTAACCCCTAATCCGCCTCACTAACCCTATAATAAATAGTATTAACCCCTAATCTGCCCTCCCTAACATCGCCGACACCTAACTTCAATTATTAACCCCTAATCTGCCGACCGGAGCTCACCGCTATACTAATAAATGTATTAACCCCTAAAGCTAAGTCTAACACTAACACCCCCCTAAATTAAATATAATTTTAATCTAACGAAATTAATTAACTCTTATTAAATAAATTATTCCTATTTAAAGATAAATACTTACCTGTAAAATAAATCCTAATATAGCTACAATATAAATTATAATTACATTGTATCTATTTTATGATTAATATTTATTTTACAGGCAACTTTGTAATTATTTTAACCATGTACAATAGCTATTAAATAGTTAAGAACTATTTAATAGCTACCTAGTTAAAATAATTACAAAATTACCTGTAAAATAAATCCTAACCTAAGTTACAATTAAACCTAACACTATACTATCATTAAATTAATTAAATAAAATACCTATAATTACCTACAATTAAACCTAACACTACACTATCAATACATTAATTAAATACAATATCTACAAATAACTACAATGAAATAAACTAACTAAAGTACAAAAAATAAAAAAGAACTAAGTTACAAAAAATAAAAAAATATTTACAAACATAAGAAAAATATTACAACAATTTTAAACTAATTACACCTACTCTAAGCCCCCTAATAAATTAACAAAGACCCCCAAAATAAAAAATGCCCTACCCTATTCTAAATTAATAAAGTTCAAAGCTCTTTTACCTTACCAGCCCTGAACAGGGCCCTTTGCGGGGCATGCCCCAAGAAGTTCAGCTCTTTTGCCTGTAAAAAAAAAACCATACAATACCCCCCCCCCCAACATTACAACCCACCACCCACATACCCCTAAATCTAACCCAAACCCCCCTTAAATAAACCTAACACTAAGCCCCTGAAGATCATCCTACCTTGTCTTCACCTCACCAGGTATCACCGATCCGTCCTGGCTCCAAAATCTTCATCCAACCCAAGCGGGGGCTGGTGATCCATCATCCGGTGGCTGAAGAGGTCCAGAAGAGGCTCCAAAGTCTTCATCCTATCCGGGAAGAAGAGGCGATCCGGACCGGCAACCATCTTGATCCAAGCGGCATCTTCTATCTTCATCCGATGACGACCGGCTCCATCCTGAAGACCTCCACCGCGGACCCATCTTCTTCCGGCGACGTCCAACTGAAGAATGACGGTTCCTTTAAGGGACGTCATCCAAGATGGCGTCCCTCGAATTCCGATTGGCTGATAGGATTCTATCAGCCAATCGGAATTAAGGTAGGAATATTCTGATTGGCTGATGGAATCAGCCAATCAGAATCAAGTTCAATCCGATTGGCTGATCCAATCAGCCAATCAGATTGAGCTCGCATTCTATTGGCTGTTCCGATCAGCCAATCGGATTGAACTTGATTCTGATTGGCTGATTCCATCAGCCAATCAGAATATTCCTACCTTAATTCCGATTGGCTGATAGAATCCAGTCAGCCAATCGGAATTTGAGGGACGCCATCTTGGATGACGTCCCTTAAAGGAACCGTCATTCTTCAGTTGGACGTCGCCGGAAGAAGATGGGTCCGCGGTGGAGGTCTTCAGGATGGAGCCGGTCGTCATCGGATGAAGATAGAAGATGCCGCTTGGATCAAGATGGTTGCCGGTCCGGATCGCCTCTTCTTCCCGGATAGGATGAAGACTTTGGAGCCTCTTCTGGACCTCTTCAGCCACCAGATGATGGATCGCCAGCCCCCGCTTGGGTTGGATGAAGATTTTGGAGCCAGGACGGATCGGTGATACCTGGTGAGGTGAAGACAAGGTAGGATGATCTTCAGGGGCTTAGTGTTAGGTTTATTTAAGGGGGGTTTGGGTTAGATTAGGGGTATGTGGGTGGTGGGTTGTAATATTGGGGGGGAGGGTATTGTATGTTTTTTTTTTACAGGCAAAAGAGCTGAACTTCTTGGGGCATGCCCCGCAAAGGGCCCTGTTCAGGGCTGGTAAGGTAAAAGAGCTTTGAACTTTATTAATTTAGAATAGGGTAGGGCATTTTTTATTTTGGTGGTCTTTGTTATTTTATTAGGGGGCTTAGAGTAGGTGTAATTAGTTTAAAATTGTTGTAATATTTTTCTTATGTTTGTAGATATTTTTTTATTTTTTGTAACTTAGTTGTTTTTTATTTTTTGTACTTTAGTTAGTTTATTTCATTGTAGTTATTTGTAGATATTGTATTTAATTAATTTATTGATAGTGTAGTGTTAGGTTTAATTGTAGGTAATTGTAGGTATTTTATTTAATTAATTTAATGATAGTATAGTGTTAGGTTTAATTGTAACTTAGGTTAGGATTTATTTTACAGGTAATGTTGTAATTATTTTAACTAGGTAACTATTAAATAGTTCTTAACTATTTAATAGCTATTGTACCTGGTTAAAATAAATACAAAGTTACCTGTAAAATAAATATTAATCCTAAAATAGCTACAATGTAATTATAATTTATATTGTAGCTATATTAGGATTTATTTTACAGGTAAGTATTTAGCTTTAAATAGGAATAATTTATTTAATAAGTGTTAATTAATTTTGTTAGATTAAAATTATATTTAATTTAGGGGGGTGTTAGTGTTAGGGTTAGACTTAGCTTTAGGGGTTAATACATTTATTAGAATAGCGGTGAGCTCCGGTCGGCAGATTAGGGGTTAATAAGTGTAGGCAGGTGGAGGCGACGTTGTGGGGAGCAGATTAGGGGTTAATAAATATAATATAGGGGTCGGCGGTGTTAGGGGCAGCAGATTAGGGGTTAAAAAAAATATGCAGGGGTCAGCGATAGCGGGGGCGGCAGAATAGGGGTTAATAAGTGTAAGGTTAGGGGTGTTTAGACTCGGGGTACATGTTAGAGTGTTAGGTGCAGACGTAGGAAGTGTTTACGCATAGCAAACAATGGGGCTGCGTTAAGAGCTGAACGCGGCTTTTTTGCAGGTGTTAGGTTTTTTTTCAGCTCAAACAGCCCCATTGTTTCCTATGGGGGAATCGTGCACAAGCACGTTTTTGAGGCTGGCCGCGTCCGTAAGCAACTCTGGTATCGAGAGTTGAAGTTGCGTTAAAAATGCTCTACGCTCCTTTTTTGGAGCCTAACGCAGCCTTTATGTGGACTCTCAATACCAGAGTTATTTTTATGGTGCGGCCAGAAAAAAGCCGGCGTTAGCTACGCGGGTCCTTACCGACAAAACTCCAAATCTAGGCCTAAGTGATTCTACATATACACTCAAAAACAAGTTGGATAAATTCTAAATATTTTTAATAAAAGTTAAAATTTCCCATTTATACATAGACACTTGTATGAAATAATTATTAGAGACGTCTCTCTATTATATTGGGGATCCCACCAACAATATCACAATTTTGCAAAAATATGCAATCATAAGAAAATTTGTTTGATATAAAAATGTATCAGTTTTTGACAATCTATACAGTGTTAAAAATTAAAAAATAAAAATTGTAGCAGCCTTGTATATAAAAACAATGTTGCATGAACTCAGTTGTGTTCTTATATAGGAAAGTTCCTCTCCATTTGGAAAGATATAATAGCTGGAGTTCTTTTACAGCGAAGCTGTGAGATACTAATTTGTAAAGAACACTTTAGTGCCTCTGAGTCCAGAGAGTATTAGGTTAAAAAGTTTTTTGGTTTCTGGTCTTTGCCTTGTGAAACCGGCGTCTGACGTCACACCCGGTTATCCACAGGAGCCGCCCCACAGGTGTCAATCACTATCCCGGAGACACTTTTAGGTAGTTACCACTTGTAGCAGTTAGTTCCAAATAGAATGTATTCTGATGCCGCCAATACATTCTATTTGGAACTAACTGCTACAAGTGGTAACTACCTAAAAGTGTCTCCGGGATAGTGATTGACACCTGTGGGGCGGCTCCTGTGGATAACCGGGTGTGACGTCAGACGCCGGTTTCACAAGGCAAAGACCAGCCGCGGAAGAAACACAGCACACCTCACGGCCTTTGGATACCAGAAAAGAGAGGTACGTTACCACTAGAAGATAACAAATACCACCTGAAAAACACTGTATATGTGGGACGCTTATATATATAAAAAACTTTTTAACCTAATACTCTCTGGACTCAGAGGCACTAAAGTGTTCTTTACAAATTAGTATCTCACAGCTTCGCTGTAAAAGAACTCCAGCTATTATATCTTTCCAAATGGAGAGGAACTTTCCTATATAAGAACACAACTGAGTTCATTCAACATTGTTTTTATATACAAGGCTGCTACAATTTTTATTTTTTAATTTTTAACACTGTATAGATTGTCAAAAACTGATACATTTTTACATCAAACGAATTTTCTTATGATTGCATATTTTTGCTAAATTGTGATATTGTTGGTGGGATCCCCAATATAATAGAGAGACGCCTCTAATAATTATTTCATACAAGTGTCTATGTATAAATGGGAAATTTTAACTTTTATTAAAAATATTTAGAATTTATCCAACTTGTTTTTGAGTGTATATGTAGAATCACTTAGAAAATAATTCCTTACACCCAATGCACCACTAATATTAATACAATAATAGCAGATTAACGATAAACACTACCCCCTAAGATCTTCAGCTTTTAGCGCCCTTACTATCCACTCATATGCTAATTACTAAGCACTTGAAGGCCTCCTCTTATCTCAGTGCATTTGGACAGTTTTCACAGCTAGACAGCACTAGTTCATGTGTGCCATATAGGTAACATTGTGCTCACTCCGGTGGAGTTATTTATGACTCAGCGCTGATTAGCTTAAATGCAAGTCTGTCAAAAGAACTGAGATAAGGGGAGCAGTCTGCAGAGGCTTAGATACAAGGTAATTACAGAGGTAAAATGTATATTAATATAACTGAGATAAGGAGCAGTCTGCAGAGGCTTAGATACAAGGTAATCACAGAGGTAAAAAGTATATTAATATAACTTAGATAAGGGGGCAGTCTTCAGAAGCTTAGATACAAGGTAATCACAGAGGTAAAATGTATATTAATATAACTGAGATAAGGAGCAGTCTGCAGAGGCTTAGATACAAGGTAATCACAGAGGTAAAAGTATAGTAATATAACTGTGTTGGTTATGCAAAACTGGGTAATGGGTAATAAAGGGATTATCTATCCTTTTTTTAAAAAAAAATTCTGGAGTAGACTGTCCCTTTAAAGTAAAGTATAACTAAAAAGAAACAGATAGGGATAGATTACAAGTGGAGCACTAAATTCTAAATTTACCCTTTTGCAGGCGTGCAATAATTAACCAGCCATTAATCTCTGTTTAATTTTATAAATATGCCCCAAATGCCCCCAAAATACTGGGTAGTGTATTTTATTAAAAAAAATAAAGATATCAGCATCTTTATTTTTTATTGGCGGGTGTGGGGTGTAAGAAAAAAAAAAACGACCCTGGAAAGTGCTTTTACATTGCGGTCTATAGTACTGATTCCAGTAAATATATATATGCATATACACACATATATATATATATATACACACATATATATATATATATATATATATATATATATATATATATACAAACAAACAAACACACACACACTTATACTGTATATATATATAAATATATATATATATATATATATATATATATATATATATATATATATATATACCGGTATATACAAGCATATTTAAAAAAATATGTGAATGAGTACAGACTACTGATGAAAACATGCATTGCTAGGTTAGCTATTTACATATTTTCTGCACTGCTAAGGGTTAAATACATTAATGCAATTGCATTTTGCAGATATTAACTATTATTTCTAGACCCAAGATTATTTGCTCTGAATTTTATTGTACTTTACAATTTATCGCAAACTAAAAATTCAATTACAAATGTTAAATATATATTCAGAAACAGATTGAACAGAATTGTCGTTCACAAACGACACTGCATGAAGTTAAACTCTTTTTTTTTTTTTCAATTACAACTCTTTAATGTTTTAATTATTCAAAACAAAATAATATTTAAAAATGCAATATTTTTTTTTTTTTCATTTTCAAAGCAAATATAAGCATTTTTATTCCCATATTTAAGCATTTTCTAGTCTGATAATTTTTTCTCTTTAGTCTTCACAGAAGAACAATCCCCATCACACCTATAACCTGAACATTGTTCAACCTGTCAAAATCCAAACGGCTGGATATGCTCCTACAGCAGGCTATTAACACAATATTCATTGCACCGTGCAGGCTTCTGTAATGAGTCATATTAATCCATCAAAGAGCCCTGCAGCAAGGATAAAACATACCACAAGAAAAAAATGATGTGTGGATATATTCAATTACTCATTTGTCTGAGTGCAAAGTCAACTTCTAAGTTACCTTACTTCTCTCCAAAGTTACTAAAGAGAATGAGGGTTACCAGGTGTCCCGTATTTAACTGGACAGTCCAGTATTTCAGCAGGCTGTTCAGGAAAATCTATGTGAAAAAAACAATACTTTAGTAGATCTTAGATGTAATGGGGGATTTAGATTCCAATATTTTGATATTTTCAAACAGTATTTTTGTTAGGTTTATATATTCAGTAAAGTTGGGAAAGTTAATTTTTTTTTTGGGGGGGGGGTTGCATCTCAGTAAAGTAAGAATGCTTTTAAAATAGAAATGTTAATAGTTTATTTTTATCAATTGACAAAAGTGTGAACTGAGTGAACAGAAGGAAAACCTAATATTTTTTCTGCCCGCCCTTTGCCTTCAAAACAACAAATTAGTTCTTCTAGGTAGACTTGGGCAAAGTCAGGGATTTTGTAGGCATATAGTCAAATGCATGATTAAACAATTATACCAAGCAAGTACTAATGATTATCCATTTAATATGTAGGTTGAAACACAATAACTGAAACAGAAACAGCTGTGTAGAAGAAATAAAACTGGTTAAGAAACAGCCAAACTCTGTTAACATGGTCAGGTTGCTGAAGACAATTACATATCGAAAGACATATACCACAGCAAGACAGACACAGCAACAAAACACAGGGTAGTTACACTGCATCAGCAAGGTCTCTACCAGACAGAAATTTCAAGCCAGACGGGGGTTTCCAGATGTCCTGTCCAGCTCAGAGTTTGCAGAAGTCAGTAGGATGCTGGTACACCGATCTGCTGTCCAGAGAAGTCAGGTCAGAAGTTGTCTTAATGGAAGACTTAAAGCCAAAACGTCATACCTTCAATGTTGAAACAAGTCCAAGCAACTCAACTATGCTTAATAACTGGGCTGTAGAAAAATGACAGCAGGCACTCTGAACTAATGAGTCAAAATTTGAAATATTTGGCTTTAGCAGAGGGCAGTTTGTTCACAGAAAGGCTAGAGAGCGGTACATGAATGAGTGTCTGTAGCAACAGTGAGACATGGTTGAAGATCCCTGCAAGTTTGGGGGATGCATTTCTACAAATAGAGTTGGGGATTTGATCATAATTAATGGTCTTCTCAATACTGAGAAGTACAGGCAGATACTTATCCATCATGTAATACCATCAGAGAGGTATTTGATTGCCACCAAATTTATCCTGTAGCATGATAACAACCCCAAACATACAGTCATAGTCGTTAAGATCTATCTTCAGTTTAAAGAAGAACCATGAGTCCTGTAAGTGATGGTTTGGTCCCCACAGAGCCCTGATCTCAACATCATCGGGTCTGTATGAGATTACATGAAGAGACAGAAGCAACTTAGGCTACCTAAATTCACAGAAAAATTGTGGTTAGTTCTCTAAGATGTTTGTAACAACCTACCTGCCGAGTTTAATAAAATACAGTGGAAATGAACCGAAAATTATTGATGCTATTTAGAAGGCAAAGGGTGGTCCCATCACATATTGATTTGATTTAGATTTATATTCTGTTCCATTAATTTTACATTTTGTTAATTGATAAAAAATAAACTGTTAATATTTCTTATTTTTTAAAGCATTCTTACTTTACAGCATTATTTCACACCTGCCTAAAACGTTTGTACAGTTCTGTATATATCATAAAATGCAAGAAATCTTTTGGTGATTTGCTCCCGAAAAGACTTTTAGCTTTCCCACTGAATTAGTCATTGAGTTTCTTGAGTGATCAAAATGCAATATCTTATTTTTTTTTTTTTTACCTTTTTGTGCGTTAAGAACCTGTTCTCGAAATAGAAACTGGGCCGTCACACAAACAATAACGCATTCACTGCTTTTAAAATTGCAGTAACAACAAGGCAAATACAAACTTACATGTGTCACATTAACCTATTCAGTATTCTCCACAGAAAATGTTGCCAGCTGGGCACTATGGAGAACCCGGGAGTGAGAAGCGTAATATATTTTCTAATATTGTATAATTTTCTGCTATCCAAAGCACAAACTAATTGAATCATTAACATAAATGTAGTTTTTAAAAAAAAAAAAAAAAAAAACCTTTATTGAAGAAGTAGCAAACAATATAAACAAATTACTGTAATCATAGAAAAGAAGAATTCAGCATGATTGAGACCATCCAAAAGAAGGTCACCTTACAAACTTGTTTGCAAAAACACAGTATATAACCATAAGAAACAAAAACAACATAAGATAAACAGAGTGCGAGGTTGTTCTCGCAGGAAGGCATAAAAGTGTCACCTATAGAGGAGTTGGAATTTATCATTCTGTCTAAGGTGGTTGTGAGAGCGAAGGGGGTCCTGAGGGAGGAGAAGTGTGATCATATTGATGGCGATATTTGATTTAAATATTCTTCCCAGAGGAAAGAAATAGCTTGATAGTCATTTAAACGTTTACTGTGTGTGTAGCGGTATTTTTCCAGCTGGAGTGATTGGGAAGTTACCTCTCTCCAAGTGTTAATTGATGGGAGGTGCGATGACTTCCAATTTCTTGGGATAAGCCTTTTTGCTGAGTTGACCATAATGGTCAGCAGTGTGAGTCTCAATTTACACTTAATCTTAGTGATTTTATTGAAAAGGAAAAACCAAATGTTTAGGTCTAGTGTAATTGAAAGTGATTTTTCTATTTCAGCCTTGATCGCTAGCCAATAGGATTGAGCGATGGGGCAGGCCCACCAAATGTGATTGGGGGTACCTTCTATGTTGCAACCTCTCCAACAGATTGGGGAGGTTGTGGGGAAGATTATATGTAGACGGGACGGAGTATAATACCATCGGCATAAGAAATTAACATTCATCTCTAGTGTGTATATAGAAGATGAGGATTTGGCCGTGGAGGAGAAGATACTGGTGTGCACCTATCTCTTTTTCCCATTTGTCTACATAAGGAGGACGTGAAGTAGTGTATGGTTGCATAAGTATTTTATATGAGGTGGATAGGAGACCCTTATTTAAGGTGTCCCTGATGCAGATGCTTTCAAAATTAGTTAAGTTGCGCGTGAGGTGTGTGGTGTGCGGGTTTCTCGTGAGAGAATCTGACATCTGGGTGTAGCGGAACCAATTTTCATATGTGGGGCCTAAGTGAGGGACAATCTCGATTTGAGATTTGGGTTTACCGTTATCTATGAGGGTATGGCAAGTGATAGATTTGGTTATATGAGGTTGCGGTATTGCTTGCTCTGGTTGCCGGAAGGGGAAATCTAAGTTTTCTAAGATGGGGGTCAGGGGGGAGGGTATTGTGGATATATAACTGTGTTTTTTAATTAATTTATCCCATAAGTGAAAGGTTTCTGTAATTATTGAAGAAAGATGGGTTGGTAAGTTCCTCGATTTCGGGGAGAGCCAACACTTGCTCCCAAGATGGTTTGTGTTGGACAGATGGTGTTCTAAAACAACCCATTCTTTGTGTGATAAGTGCCTACACCAGTTGATGATTCTGGTAAGAAAAGTGGCCAATCTGTACTGTTGCAGGTTTGGGATTCCTAAGCCTCCTAAGTCTTTTGGACGGTAGAGTGTTGCAGTTGCGATTCAGGGTTGTTTATGTTGCCAGATATATTTCGTGATTAGTTTTTGTAGATTATGCATTAGTGACAATGGTAAAGGGATGGGGAGGGTCTGGAAGAGATACAATATCTTTGGAAGAAGGATCATTTTGACAGTATTGATCCTGCCCACCCATGATAAGGGTTTGTTAGTCCAGGAGCGTAGAAGAGCTTGTGTCGTTGTGGTTATGGCTTTAAAATTTGCGTCAATTAATGTGGGCTTGCAAGGAGATATGTGTATACCTAAGTATTTAATAGATAGTTGCTGTTTGCGAAAAAGAACTAGTGCTTGTATTGTTTTCAGTTCGTCTGCCTGAAGTCGGATAGGAAGAAGTTCTGATTTGGAATTATTGATTTTGAAATCAGAGAAAGAACCGTAGGATCTGTAAGTATTAGGAAAATGTCGTCCGCATATAGAGAAGTTTTAAATTCGTAGTGGTCAAATTTGAAACCCTGGGTAGCAGGGTTATTCCAGATGTGGGAGGCCAGGACCTCCATGGCAAGGATAAATAGTATGGGGGAAAGGGAACAGCCCTGTCTTGTACCATTAGAGATCTGAAATGGGGAATATAGTGTATCGTTTAGTTTGACTTTGGCTAGTGGTTGATTGTATAGTGAATTTTTTTTCCCTATATAGGTCTGGTCGAAACCGAATTTAGTAAGCGACGTCCGTAGAAATTGCCAGTTTTGCCTATCAAAGGCTTTCTCTGCATCCATGAAGATGAACACAGAGGGGACATTTTGTTTATGGGCAAATTCCATTAGATGCAAAATTTTGCTTCTCTATAAGGGGTAAAGCCTGCTTGGTTAGTGATAATACAGGTAGCGAGTGTTTTTGCGTACAATTTGATATCTGTGTTGAGAAGAGATATTGGGCGAAAATTCTCTGGGTGGATTGGGGGAAGCGGTTGTTGTGAGACACTTCATTAAATAGGTGTGGGAGATGCAGTGTAAGTACTGATCAGAATGTATGGTAGTACTTGCCTGATAGTCAATCAGGGCCTGGATTTTCCCATTATTTAATTATTTAATGTCTGCAAGCAGTTTGTGATTTGAAATAGGCTTGTTAAGGTCTTTAAGCTGGTCAGAGGAGAGTGTGGGTAATTGTGCGCTAGAAACATAGTCAGTCATGGACAAGGGTGTTGATTGTGTTGGCATGTCCATATGGAGATTATAGAGAGCGGAGTAGTAGTCGTGAAAAGATTGAAGGATGTCCTTAGTAGTTTTAAGTAGTTGAGAGTTAGGTTGATGGATTTCGTATATGTGTGACTTTAATCTTTTCTTTTTCAGTGCCCTGGCCAATAGTTTGCCGGATCTGTTATTTTTGTAATAGAACATGCTCTTTGTTTTTGTGTGTAATGCTTGGTATTCAATTTGTAAAAAACTGTCTAATGCGAGTCTAGCCTTATGTAGGTCATTTTTTATAAGGGGATCAGTTGAGGATAGTTTATGGGCATGGTCTAGTCTAGCAAATTAGTCTGCCAAGTTCTTATAGGTCTGTCTATGTGTTCTTAAATGTTGGGCTTTGAGCTTAATCAGTTCCCCTTTGGAAGCACACACTTGTGTGGTGTGCCTCCCATAAGGTGTATTTGCTGTTGACAGAATGCTGATTAAGAGTGAAATATTCGGTAATGGTTTTGCTAAGTTGTGTAACTGGTTCGGGGTTGTTGAGAAGGGTTTCATTGAGTCTCTATTGGTACTGTGTTAGGGGTGTATTATACCAGGATAGTTGGAGCTTTAGAGGCCCATTTATCAAGCTCTGAATGGAACTTGAGGGCCCGTTTTTCTGCTCCATAACCCTGTCCGTCTGCTCTGAGCAGGCGGACAGACATCGCCGGAATTTAACCTGATCGAGTACAATCGGGTAGATTGACACTCCACATTCAGTGAGTTCTGTTGGTCCTGATCCACACTGTCGGATCAGGTCCAACAGACCTTTGATAAATAGTCCTCTTACAGCGGAGTGGTCCGAACATGATGTGGGAGAGATATCACACCTATTAACTAGGGCTAGTGCCGCTTGATTAAAAAGTATATAATCAAGACAGCTGTAAGATTTGTTGGGATGAGAGAAAAATGTGTAGTCGCGTGTGTCTTGGTGAATAAGTCGCCAAGTGTCATATATGTTAAGATTTCTCATTCCTTTCCAAAGAGTGTTTGTAATTTTTTTTTATATTTTAATGTTTGGATTTGAGCTATCCTTAGAGGGGTGTAAGGGGATATTGAAATCTCCCGCAATGAAAGTGGGTCCTTTAGTAATGTCTGTAATTTTGTTAAGAGTGTTTTTAAAGAATGCAGTTTGGTTGGTGTTCGGGGCGTAAATATTTATAAGTGTTATGGGTCTGCCATAAAGTAAGCCTACCAGGCCTAAATATCTGCCTTCAGCATCTTTAATGGATTGTATAAGTGTGAAAGGAATTGATTTATTGATAAGGATTCTAACTCCGCCCCTTTTAGAGCTGATTGAACTATGGTAGTGGGTGGTAAAAGTCTTACCAAAATATTTGGGCTCTTTATTACATTTAAAGTGTGTCTCCTGGAGAAACAAAATATCCACTTGCCTTCTGGATAGATCTAGCAGGGCTTTCAATCGTTTCTGGGGTGAGTTCAGACCTTTTACATTTTGGGAAAGAAGGGTTAACTTCTGCACTGCTTTTTTGGTATCGCTAGCCTTTAATGTTGCAGTGGAGGTAAAGAGATGTCTGGCAATTAAGGAAAGGGGGCCTTACTGTAATGCAGAGTATGTGTAAGAATGAGTGATTTCCTGCAAATGAGAACAATACGTTTAACGTACATTTCAGTAATAAAAAAGTCATGATAAACAATAAAATATTAACGACAATACAAAACATGAAATTACCAACAATGTAAACAAAAGAAGAAAAAACTCTCTTCCTATTATAGGGCATAAATGTGAGTAGTTAGGGTGTATGACCACTACTAGCCCTTTAATGTGTGGATCTAGTGGTATTAGTAGAGCAGAAAACCCTGGCCAAAGGGATTTTAGGATGGGAGGGGTAGGGGGGTTGAGGGAATGGGAGGGTGGGAAGCCTTGGACAGGGGAGGGAGGGGAGACTGGCTGAACGGGAGTTATTGTTCGCAGGTGTAAGTACAGAAACCTTTAAAACGCAAAAGGGTTACAAACACATGGTACATTTACTTGCCCGATCTGGTGGGGAGCTTTAAGCATGAGTCCATACAATATACAAAGTCTTTACAAATTAATGGTGGTGAAGTTTTTAGGTAGAGTGGGTCGAAGAAGCAGGACTGGAAGCAGTTTGGCTCCTAGGTGTGACCAGTTGGTTTATTCTTTTTTTGTAGGACGGTGTGCCATGGTTCGGCTGGTGGGTTTTGTCTCTTTTGTCTCTTGTGTGGAGAAGACATGGTGTGGATGAGGGAGGAGGACCCAGAAGGGGGGTCTAGGTCCAATGTGGAACAAAAATTTGGGATATCCTCTAGGGTCCTACATATATGGCGAGAATTGTTCCTGATGGTCCAGATATGCGTCAGGAATCCCCAGCGGTATGGAATCTTTTTATTCCGTAATAAGGTGGTGATTGGAGCAAACTCTTTCCTCCGCTGCAGTGTCCATGTCAAGAGGTCCTGGAAGAATTGCAAATTATTTCCTCTAAATCTCACAGGTTGATTCTTACTGGATTGAGATAAGAGCATCTCTTTTTCTTGGAAATTCTTGAGGCGAATTACAATGTCTCTGGGCGGCGCTGAGTCCGGTGGTTTAGGCC
>NC_069505.1:405973170-406073170 GCF_027579735.1 Bombina bombina
CTGAACAAGAAAGACAATGGCCTCTATTTATCAAAGACTGGCGGACCTGATCCGACAGTGCGGATCAGGTCCGCCAGACCTTGCTGAATACGGAGAGCAATACGCTCTCCGTATTCAGCATTGCACCAGCAGCTCACAAGAGCTGCTGGTGCAACGCCGTCCCCTGCAGACTCGCGGCCAATCCAGCAGGTGGGCGTCAATCAACCCGATCGTAGTCGATTGGGTTGACTTCCGGCGATGTCTGTCCGCCTGCTCAGAGCAGGCGGACAGGTTATGGAGCAGCGGTCTTTGTGACCGCTGCTTCATAACTGCTGTCTGAAGACTCGCCAGAAACACGGGCCGTCGAGCTCCTTTCAGAGCTTGATAGATAGGCCCCTATGTGTACTCTTAGGAGAAAAAACAAAGCTACAAGAAAAGTAGCAAAATATGTAGCAGGGTGTCACATGACCAGAACCCCCAATCAGATTAAATGAACTGTTATCATATTTACCCACTATACTCCTACTTTATAAATTGTTACTGATCTGTTTTATTGCAACATATTACTTTGGCAACACATGTAATAATATCATGCTAATAAAGTATTTTTTGACTTGCATGTTCTCAGTGCGATCAGAGTACAAAAAAAGCTCTGGAGTACCTCTGCAACATTTCTTTATTGTTGTGAAACAGCACTAGCAAGTTCTCTTAACATATGTGTGTATGTATGTTGTGTTTGTTTAATTATGTGTGTTTGTGTGTGTGTTGTGTTTGTGTAATTATGTGTGTTTGTGTGTTGTGTTTGTGTAATTATGTGTGTTTGTGTGTGTGTTGTATTTGTGTAATGATGTGTGTTTGTGTGTTGTGTTTGTGTAATTATGTGTGTTTGTGTGTGTGTTGTGTTTGTGTAATTATGTGTGTTTGTGTGTTGTGTTTGTGTAATTATGTGTGTGTGTAAGTTTAGTCACTAAATCTATAGGTGCCCCTCATTCCAAACAAATGATTTGAATATTAAACTGCTATGTTATTAGTCCAGAAGCACAGTATGCGTGTGTATATTTTGATACAGTACATGTGTATATACAGAATATAGTGTGGTTGTTTAATGTCAACCCATAGGCAGTTTTAGCCAATACAAGAGAATGTATGTACACAGTACAAGGAGAGCAAAAACAACAACTCTGGATTATCTTTGCAACACTGTGTTATTGTGAAACAGCACTTGCAAGTTCTCTTGTGTGTGTGTGTGTGTGTGTGTGTGTGTGAATACTTTATTGTGTGTACAGTATGTTGCATGTGTGTATGTGGGTGGGTGTGAATACATGTGTGTGTGTGTTTGTACAGTATGTTGCATGTGTGTATGTGGGTGTGTGTTAATACATGTGTGTGTCAGGGTGAATACATGTGTGTATGAATACTTGTGTGTCTGTGTATATGTGTGTGTACAGTATGTTGCATGTGTGTATGTGGGTGGGTGTGAATACATGTGTGTGTGTGTGTGTGTGAGGGTGAATACATGTGTGTGTGTGAATACTTGTGTGTGTGTGTGTGTGTGTGTGTGTGTGTATATGTGTGTACAGTATGTTGCATGTGTGTATGTGGGTGGATGTGAATACATATGGTGTGTTTGTACAGTATGATGCATGTGTGTATTTGGCTGTGTGTGACTACATGTGTGTGTGTGTGTGTGAATACGTGTGTGTGTGTGTGTACAGTATGTTGCATGTATGTATGTGGGTGTGTGTGAATACATGTGTGTTTTTACAGTATGTTGCATGTGTGTATGTGGTTGTGTGTGAATACATGTTTTGTGTGTGTGTGTGAATCCTTCTGTGTGTATGTGTGTTTGTACAGTATGTTGCATGTGTGTATGTGGGTGTGTGTGAATACGTGTGCTTGTGTGTACAGTATGTTGCATGTGTGTGAATGCATGTGTGTGTGTGTGGGAATACTTGTGTGTGTATGTACAGTATGTTGCATGTGTGTATGTGTGAATACATGTGTGTGTATGTGTGTACAGTATTTGCATATGTGTGCATGTGTGTGTGTGTGTGTACAGTATGTTGCATGTGTGTATGTGGGTGTGTGTGAATACATGTTTGTGTGTGTGTGTGAATTCTTGTGTGTATGTGTGTGTGAACAGTATGTTGCATGTGTGTATGTGTGTGTGTGTGTGTGTGAATATGTGTGTGTGTGTGTGTGTGTGTGTACAGTATGTTGCATGTGTGTGAATACATGTGTGTGTATACTTGTGTGTGTGTGTGTATGTACAGTATGTTGCATGTGTGTATGTGTGTGTGTGTGTGTGTGAATACTTGTGTGTCTGTGTGTATGTGTGTACAGTATTTGCATATGTGTGTGTGTACAGTATGTTACATGTGTGTATGTGTGTGTGTGTTTGAATACATGTGTGTGTGTGTGTGTATCCTTGTGTGTGTATGTGTGTTTGTACAGTATGTTGCATGTGTGTATGTGGGTGTGGGTGACTACATGTGTGTGAGTGTATGTGTGTTTGTACAGTATGTTGCATGTGTGTATGTGGGTGGGGGTGACTACATGTGTGTGAGTGTATGTGTGTGTGTACAGTATGTTGCATGTGTGTATGTGGGTGTGTGTGAATACATGTGTGTGTGTGTTTGTACAGTATGTTGCATGTGTGTATGTGGGTGGGTGTGAATACATGTGTGTGTGTGAGGGTGAATACATGTGTGTGTGTGTGAATACTTGTGTGTGTGTGTACAGTATGTTGCATGTGTGTATGTGGGTGGGTGTGAATACATGTGTGTGTGTGAGGGTGAATACATGTGTGTGTGAATACTTGTGTGTGTATGTGTACAGTATGTTGCATGTGTGTATGTGGGTGTGTGTGAATACATGTGTGTGTGTGTACAGTATTTGCATATGTGTGTGTGTGTGTAGGGCCGGCTCAACCATGGGACCAAGTGGGTTCAATAGACCCAGGCAGCACTTGACAAGGGATAGCACATCAGTGAATGAGTCATTCACGGTCAGACCCAGACCGCTCCTGTCCTCTGTCTCCCAGCAGCATAACCTAATCATGCACAAAGACAAAGTACTGATAAGGGGCGACATTCATATTGGGACAAGTGTGGAATTGCAGGGGGTGGAAATGCACACAAGCGCAAAATAGCGCTTGTGTACAATACTGAATTCCGCCAGGGGAATTCAGCCAACCAGAGGTGAGCCCCTGTCCTAAGGCGAGCTCAGGGAGGACAGAAACCCAAGAGTTGATTTTGTTCTCGCCATCTATTGTCCATCTGCATCTGCATATCAGACAGAATTCACATCATCTGTGACTGGTTTTGAACACTTCCAGTTAATGATACTGCCATGTCCTCTGCAGCTCTATGCTACGTTTGTGTAACCTCTCTTGGCTCCTGAAGAACCTCTCTTGGCTCCTGAAGAACCTCTCTTGGCTCCTGTGAAACCTCTCTTGGCCTCTTTGTCTGCTCTCGGAGCTTGTTATGAGCCTCCTCTGGAGTGCAATGTATTCCTCACCCAGGGGAGAATACAATGCATCCACAGGCTCTTGAGCAGCAGGGCTTCTAGTTGCTTGAGGTGCAGGTTCAGCTGCATCTGCTGGTTCTTGTGGGACAGGTTCAGCTGCATCTGCTGGTTCTTGTGGGACAGGTTCAGCTGCATCTGCTGGTGCTTGAGTACTTTCAGGTATATTTTCATCTGCAGATGGTGGAGCTCTCCCAAGTGATGATGAGGATGGTGGAGCTCTCCCAAGTAATGAGGATGGTGGAGCTCTCCCAAGTGATGAGGATGGTGGAGCTCTCCCAATTGATAAGGATGGTGGAGCTCTCCCAAGTGATGAGGATGGTGGAGCTCTCCCAAGTGATGAGGATAGTGGAACTCGCCCAAGTGATGAGGATGGTGGAGCTCTCAGGGTTGTTTGATAGTCCCACTGATGACCAGTGTGTGACCACTCAGCTTGTCCAGTTGGAACTTCTTGTGACATAGTCTGTGTGTAAAAGCCATGACTGGCCTGAGATTGTGTTGGGGGGGTAAATACATGGACCCGTTGTGGCTGTCTTGGCTCCCACTTCCGGGTCCTCAACTGAAGCCATCCAACCTTGCTCATGCCTGGGAGCATACTGTTTATGTGGTTGTCTGAAGACTGGTGGTGGTGGCTGCATGCCTGTGACTGGTGGTGGTGGTGGCGGAATGCCTGTTTGCATCCTCGTGACAGGAGGTTCTGTGGAGGAGTCAAATGATGAGAGGGATTAGTACAGTCATATATATGTCCATGTGGGCATACAATGTACTTTGATACATGCTAGGGCCTATACTGATTCTCATGTCAAACTCTATAACATGCATATGCACATTGTGATTTGTGATATGAGGGATTTTAATATGCGCAGTATACAGGTATGTGTTTCATACAATAGTTATGTGTACATGTCAATGATGGAAAAAATGTGTTCTTTAAGTGACACTATGGTCACACAATTTACTTTAGCCTGATGTAGGCACAGAACCTGCTTTATTGAGCTAAAGGTATTGTAATGGCTATAGTGTCCATTTACTGAAAACTCTACATGTGGCTTGTGGCCTGTGTTACTCTGAGACATGTTAGTATTGCACTATTGCACCTCATATAATGAATTGCATTGTGTTAAGTAGCATTAATGTCAAATATAATTGTAGATGTTTTTGTTAGTAGGCCAAATACCATGCTCCTCATTGTGTACATGAATGTGTGATATTAAAGGATGTTATATCTCAAATACATATAATACTGGTGTGTGGGATGTTACTCACCAGCATGATGTGCTGTGGTTGCAGTCCCTGAGTCACAAGCCCCTTGAAGTCCACGGACTGCTGTGATACTCAGGGACCTGCGTATCATCTCCTGCCAGGTGTTATATTCTATGTCCAGGGGTGGACCACCGCCTGTTCCCCTCTGGTGCATAGCTTCCTGCCCCATCTTTTCTTTCACCCACCTCTTGCAGCCATTCCACCACTTTTTAAGGCCCTCAACAGTCCTCCTCTGCGGGGCCACACTGTTGACGGTATCCTCTACCGCCAACCATGCTGTTTTTCGCCTTTTGGCAATGCCTTTGCCCTTCTCCTACCCAAAGAGGGCACTGTAATTGTCCATGATGGCCTGGACTAGGGCAACATTTTCATTGAATGATAAGTTTGGACATCTCATCCTCTCATCCTCCGTGGACACCTGGCTTGCTCCCTGTGATGTCCCTGGTGTGGGTTCCTCCCTATTCTCTCCCTCCTCCCCCCTTCTGTCCCCATGTGCACCCTCTGTCCCTCTTCTATATGTGCCTGGTCTCTGAGGCTCTCGGGCATCTCCCCTCTCATCATCCCTTCTAGCTCTCCCTCTCCCCACTCCACTTACTCCCTGACGGGGACCCCACTGCTCCTCCTGTCCTCTACAATACTCCTCTCCATGCCACTCCTCTCCCCTCCTCCCCTCTGCCCTACCTCTCCCTGTCATCCTCACACTACACACACTGACACACTCACACTCACTCCCAGTTCAATCACACACTATCACAACAAAACACTCAGCCTATCACACTGTAAAATTCAAATAAAATGTGTGAGGTGTTAGAAAAAAAAGTGTGGTGTATTTGTATCTGTATGTATGCAAAATGTGTGCAATATGTAAAAATATGTGTAAGTGTACAAGCTTAATCAACCAACAATGCGACCTAACTAACTCCTCTGTTTGCGCCTCTCTCTCTACTCTGACTAATCCTCCACTGTAGTGCGCTGTAGCTCAACAAACCATCCAAACACACTGAAGAAAATGGCGGATGCGCATTGGTTTATATATGAATTTTGAATGGCGTAATTACGTGTCGCATTTTTAGATGAAGTTGCGGTTCATTTTTACGAGTGTTAGCCTAATTTGCATAAAACTACTCTTTATTGAGACTTTCCATTTTTCTATCAAAAAACAAACTAACAATGATGTATGTAATACCCCGATGTGCAAGGTGAAATTACGGGTGAAGCGGGTTCCCGCGCTTGCGCCGAAACCTACGCCGTATATTTGATCGCGCCCCAGGCCTTTAAATGTAAGAAATTTAGTGATGCACCGAAATGGAAATTCTGGACCGAAACCAAACCTGAAAATCTAGGAAAACCGAAATCGAAAATGTCTTTTTTTTTTTTCAAAATTATTTTCAAATATTTTTTTTTAGTTTTTTTTTTGCATAATTAGACTATTTAATGAATGAATGAATTGAAAACCTGCAAGCCAATAAAATAAAATAACCACACTTTACTTTCATAAGGCAGGGAGAGTCCACGACTTCATTCCTTACTTTTGGAAAATACAACACCTGGCCACCAGGAGGAGACAAAGACACTCCAGCCAAAGGCTTAAATATCCCTCCCACCCCCCACCCCCAGTCTTTGTTTGCCTTTCGTCACTATAGAAGGTGGCAGAGAAGTGTCAGAAGATTTGGATAGTCCTGTAATGGGTATGTTCCCTTCAAGAAAGGACTGGAGTTTTAAGTAATCACGTCAACCTCTCAGTGAGAGTATTGATGAAACTTAGAGTCTGGAGATGCAGGGAAAGTTTTTCTGAGAACCCATCCAGACTGTCGCTAACAGCTCCTGAGCAATCAGTGTTGATGAGTTTCACTGCTTGCTGTTACACACTCAAGTCAGTGTCAGAAGTGTCACTGCAAAACTGTCACACTTGAGAGGCTGCCTGTTCCACAGCATGGATCCTGGAGGGTAAGACCGTTTTATATATACACTTTTTATATACAGGGTCACAGTGTGGCTCCTTTATGCCTCGATTGAATCAAAGGTTAATATCTCCTTCAGGGAGATTATTTGAATGGCTAGGGGTTATTTATGACTGCTTTAATGTGAGAGTTTTTGGGCTCATAGACTGTGTGCTTTGGCTTGGAACAAACAGGTTTCACTTTCGTTTTTGAGTGTTGCGCAGCTCATAAAAGTTTAAAGCCTTTTTCATAGCAGGGGAAGTCCTGTCCTACGCACCACATGACCGGTGCAGTCTTTTCATTTTCCTATGATCCTGCTGCGGACATCACGCCTAAGGAGAGCATTTTCACTGTTAGCTGTCTGGGTCTAGGAGGTAGTGAGTGCCCCAGTCATTGGGATAATAAAGGTGCCGTTTTTTTAATAAAAGTGTTTACTTTTTGTCTGTGCTTCTGTGGATATATCTTAGCTATGGAGGACTCTGATATTACATTAGAAGGTCCTGCTCCTTCTGTACTGATTAATAATTCCTGTTTATATTGTGAGGAGGCTGTGGTTTGCCCACCTGCACAATTTTGTTCCATTTGCCTAAGCACTGTTCTAAAGTCTACGAAGGGAGACAAGCCTGCAAATACTCATAGTGCTATTAGCCCCTCTGAGCAGTCTACCTATCAGGAATCGGTGTCCCGAGAGATTACTACCCTTTCTACTCTACCTGCTCCACATGCAGTTATGTCCCAGCTATCCGAGGATGAGTTAACCTCTGTACCTTCAGAGGGTGAACTTTCTGAGTCAGAGACTTCAGTTTCTAAACCTCCTTTAGCGGAGGAACCCTCCTTTAGATTTAAAATTGAGCATCTGGGTTTTTTATTAAAGGAGGTTCTGTCTGCGCTAGAGGTTTCAGAGGTTACACTCCTTGAGGAACCTAAGATCCCTAAATTTAGACATGGTTTATGAAGACAGGAAGGTCCCTCTGAACATTATTAGTAACAAATGGGAAAAAATAGGATCTTCTTTTCCCCCTTGTCTACTTCTAAAAAATGATTCCTGGTCCCTGACTCTCAATTATATTTGTGGGGTTCCATCCCTAAGGTGGATGGCGCTATTTCAATGCTGGCAAAGGGTACTACTATCCCTCTGGAGCAGCGGTTCCCAACCTTTTTTCTCTCCCGTACCCCTTGATTAGGCATTTCATTTATGAGTACCCCCTCTCTTCATTACCCCCACCCATCCCTCAAAATAAAGGAAGCACTTTTTTATAGGGGAGGTAAGCTATACCTGAGTGGCATACGACTGTACGTGTATCAACAGGATTAAAAGCTCAGATCTCATTCTCAGGAGGAGCCCTGCTGTGTGGCTAGTGCCCCTGGCAGCTGCCTGGTTGCCCCTAAACAGAGCCCTGGGGGGGAGTCAAAGTGTAATGATCATAAAAATAAATATTTGAATTTGTGAGATCAGATCGATATTAACCACCCAGCCACTATAGACATTTTTAGTTGGAAGTGAACCAAACTGACTCAAGCAAGTACTAGCATTAGTACTTTACTTACCAGGACTGACTATAACTTATTTGGCGATGCAGACCCGCCTCGCCTGTGTGACTCGCAACCTCCACGGCTCTACCACACGTGTCCCTGCTATGCTGCTGCCGTGCTGCTTCTAACTGCACACTCGTAGTCAAAATTTTGTGCACGGGGGTGGGTGGAGCAGGAGGCTAAGCTGTCTGGTGACACAGGGTGATCATTAATATGTGGACCGGAGTCATCCACACCCGGTCCACATATATCAGGTGACTTGGCTCCCATCTGCCTATATGCCAGGTCAGGACTTCACTTGTCACTTTCCGGCTGAGCACTCCTTCCTTCCACAGTTCTACAATGGTTATTAGTTGATGACCCATTGAGAGTGCCCCCCCCGCATCTTCCGCCATTAACAACAATATTTTTGCGTACCCCCAACCGGTCTGCCAAGTACCCCCAGGGGTACACGTACCACAGGTTGGGAACCGCTGCTCTGGAGGATAGTTCTTCTTTTAGAGAGCCTATGGATAAGAAAATGGAAACCTTTCTGAGGAAGATGAAGTTGTGAAACCTTTCTAAGGAGAATGAAGTTGTGGACTCTCCCTGACTTATGGAAGGAAAACATAATTTATGCTTACCAGATAAATTCCTTTCCTTCCTGGCAGGGAGAGTCCACGACCCTCCCTGTAATTTATTTTTTGTTGGGCGGCTCCCTTTTTATATTATTTCTTCTGGCACCTTTATACCCTGATGTTTCTTCTAATTTTCCTTGTTCCCTCTGCAGAATGACTGGGGGATAGGGGAAGTGGGAGAGGTATTGAAGCCTTTGGCTGGGGTGTCTTTGCCTCCTCCTGGTGGCCAGGTGTTGTATTTCCCAACAGTAAGGAAAGAAGTTGTGGACAGGAAGGAAAGGAATTTATCTGGTAAGCATAAATTATGTTTTTATTGAAAGTTACACACTAAAATTGGACAAATATATCTTAAAACAATAATATGTTACAGAATAATTTGACCAAGAAAAAAAAAACAGGCAAAAAATGATAATGCAATGTAGAGTATCATGTCCGCTTCTGGTGCAATGCCACCCCCTGCAGATTTGCGGCCAATCGACTGATAGCAGGGGGTGTCAATCAACCCGATCGTATTCAATCGTATTTGCCGCCTCAGAGCAGGCAGACAAGTTATGCAGACCGCTGCTTCTTAACTTCAGTTTCAGGGGAACCTGAAACTACAGGGGTAGATTGCAACATCCGTTACTTGATAAATCTACCCCATGTGTCTATAAAACAACGGGAGTTGCCATGTTGTAACTTAAGTTACCTTCTCTGCTGTGGCCAATTAGGGACAGTTATGAATAGATCACTAGAGTGGGCAGCCAATGGCTGTGTGGGATATAACAGTGTTCTGCACTTCCATTTCTAACAGGAACTGAAAAGCTCACAATTTCACAATGGAATTATAGGAAAAGGAAACAAAAATAGAGTTGCAGAGTTTTTTTATATATATACGATTTATCATTTTATATTTCCAACTGATACCTAATTCCAAATTTCCAACTAGTATTCATTAAATGATCCCTGATAATGCTCACTGAGCATAATAATCTTTAAACATTTTTGAATTAGTTAGATGTGCATAGCTGGTACTAGTATATAAGTTTGATTTCTCAACGAGATTTGATACCTGGATGTGCACATGTGCACATGTGCACAATTACGTAATCACACTCCAAATATGTTTGAATAGAATGTGTGGAATGCGATTACGTAATTAGAAGCATGTGCCAATTGAGGTATCAAATCTCGACATAGGAAGACTAATTTACTAACATTTTTTATTAAAGCGGCCATGCAGGTGCACGTGCGCAGTTAAACATGGTGTTATTACATTTCTACGGGGGTAATATTTGCTTTACATTTTTGACTGCTCATTCACGCACTACTGATTCAAATGAAATAAAGCATTCTCTTCAAACATACGTGGAGTGCGATTACGTAATTGTACACAAGCACACATCCAGGTAGCAAATCTTGGCAAGGGAGCAAATTTCAACGGAACATAAATATACATTTAAATAACTTCTTATTTCTGCTGAGCAAAACGTCATCATATTTAAATTGTACTCTCTAATATGGAGGACAATGATTTTAAGTGTCCCTTTGCGATTAAACTAGCCTTTGTGAATTTGTCATACAAATAATGTCATTGTAATAAAAACCTGTGAAGTGAATCTGTATTAAAACCTCTGATTATCAGTTTGCTAAATGTGATACAGAAAGGCAGCTGCCAAGCCAGCTAGAGTGTTACTGCTGGTAAAAATAATCAGCGACTCTAATCACAGCATCTGATATATTACGGTTATGAAGCAATGTCATCTATTAACATTTGCTTCATTACAGGTTTTTTTTCTCATCTTTAATCATGTTACTGTACAAGTTTAATCCTCCCACTTGGTTCTTTTCTCTTCTAAAGTTCAATAATGCTCTCCTTCAGCTGCGCACTATACTTATCCTTGTCAGCGATGTCACTCGCTGATTAAACCGCAGCAGTTGTCAAATGTATTTGTGATTAATAAAATAAACATGGAGAGCGCTTAACATTTAAAAAAAAAAAAGTTATTAACCATTTAGAGCGAGTTTACATTGCAAACGTTAAAATGCAGATGAAAGGGGATATTAAATCTTGTTAGTTTAAAATAAATCAAGCTTCCTTTTGGCTGCAGGTTCACGTAAATGCTCATTCTGCACAATCATTTTACCTCATGTTAAAAGAAAGGTCAAAAATTCAATGCGATAGGGTGCATTTCATTTTGAAATATAAGCATTTTTGCAATATACTTTCATTAGCAAAAATGCTTCTAGTAAAATGTATTACTGTTTTTTTTGCAGCACACGTGCATATGCTGTGAGGGGCTGTGCACCAGCATTCAGACACTACACATTCTCATAGAGTCAGCAGTAGCTTGTATGACACAAATTAAGGCCTAGATTTGGAGTTTGGCGGTAGCCGTGAAAACCAGCGTTAGAGGCTCCTAACGCTGGTTTTAGGCTACCGCCGGTATTTGGAGTCAGTCAAAAAAGGGTCTAACGCTCACTTTTCAGCCGCGACTTTTCCATACCGCAGATCCCCTTACGTCAATTGCGTATCCTATCTTTTCAATGGGATCTTTCTAACTCCGGTATTTAGAGTCGTGGCTGAAGTGAGCGTTAGAATTCTAACGACAAAACTCCAGCCGCAGAAAAAAGTCAGTAGTTAAGAGCTTTCTGGGCTAACGCCGGTTTATAAAGCTCTTAACTACTGTGCTCTAAAGTACACTAACACCCATAAACTACCTATGTACCCCTAAATCGAGGCCCCCCCACATCGCCGACACTCGATTAAATTTTTTTAACCCCTAATCTGCCGACCGCCACCTACGTTATCCTTATGTACCCCTAATCTGCTGCCCCTAACACCGCCGACCCCTATATTATATTTATTAACCCCTAATCTGCCCCCCACAACGTTGCCGCCAGCTACCTACACTTATTAACCCCTAATCTGCCGTCCGCACGCCGCCGCCAGCTACATTATAGCTATGTACCCCTAATCTGCTGCCCCTAACATCGCCGACCCCTATATTATATTTATTAACCCCTAATCTGCCCCCCTCAACGTCGCCTCCGCCTGCCTACACTTATTAACCCCTAATCTGCCGACCGCAAAGAGCCGCCACCTACATTATAGCTATGTACCCCTAATCTGCTGCCCCTAACACCGCCGACCCCTATATTATATTTATTAACCCCTAATCTGCCCTCCCTAACATCGCCGACACCTAACTTCAATTATTAACCCCTAATCTGCCGACCGAATCTCGCCGCTATTCTAATAAATGTATTAACCCCTAAAGCTAAGTCTAACCCTAACACTAACACCCCCCTAAGTTAAATATAATTTAAATCTAACGAAATAAATTAACTCTTATTAAATAAACTATTCCTATTTAAAACTAAATACTTACCTGTAAAATAAACCCTAATATAGCTACAATATAAATCATAATTATATTATAGCTATTTTAGGATTTATATTTATTTTACATGTAACTTTGTATTTATTTTAACCAGGTACAATAGCTATTAAATAGTTAAGAACTATTTAATAGCTACCTAGTTAAAATAATTACAAAATTACCTGTAAAATAAATCCTAACCTAAGTTACAATTAAACCTAACACTACACTATCAATAAATAAATTAAATAAAATACCTACAATTACCTACAATTAAACCTAACACTACACTATCAATAAATTAATTAAATACAATACCTACAAATAACTACAATGACATAAACTAACTAAAGTACAAAAAATAAAAAAATATTTACAAACATAAGAAAAATATTACAACAATTTTAAACTAATTACACCTACTCTAAGCCCCCTAATAAAATAACAAAGCCCCCCAAAATAAAAAATGCCCTACCCTATTCTAAATTACAAAAGTTCAAAGCTCTTTTACCTTACCAGCCCTGAACAGGGCCCTTTGCGGGGCATGCCCCAAGAAATTCAGCTCTTTTTCCTGTAAAAAAACACATACAATACCCCCCCCAACATTACAACCCACCACCCACATACCCCTAATCTAACCCAAACCCCCCTTAAATAAACCTAACACTAAGCCCCTGAAGATCTTCCTACCTTGTCTTCACCTCACCGGGTATCACACCGATCCATCCTGGCTCTGATTTCTTCATCTAAGCCCAAGCGGGGGCTAGACATCCATCATCCGACGGCTGAAGAAGTCCAGAAGAGGCTCCAAAGTCTTCATCCTATCCGGGAAGAAGAGTAGATCCGGACCGGCAACCATCTTCTTCCAAGCGGCATCTTCTATCTTCATCCGATGAGGACCGGCTCCATCTTGAAGACCTCCACCGCGGACCCATCTTCTTCCGACGACGACTTCCCAACGAATGACGGTTCCTTTAAGGGACGTCATCCAAGATGGCGTCCCTCGATTTCCGATTGGCTGATAGGATTCTATCAGCCAATCGGAATTAAGGTAGGAATATTCTGATTGGCTGATGGAATCAGCCAATCAGAATCAAGTTCAATCCGATTGGCTGATTGGATCAGCCAATCGGATTGAACTTGATTCTGATTGGCTGATTCCATCAGCCAATCAGAATATTCCTACCTTAATTCCGATTGGCTGATAGAATCCTATCAGCCAATTGGAATTCGAGGGACGCCATCTTGGATGACGTCATTTAAAGGAACCGTCATTCGGCGAGTAGGCGTCGGGAGAAGAGGATGTTCCGCGTCGGATGGAAGATGATGGCTCCCGAAGAAAGAAGATTGAAGATGCCGTTGATAGAAGACTTCATCCGGATCATGGACCTCTTCAGCTCCCGCTTGGATGAAGACTTCAGCCGGATCATGGACCTCTTCAGCTCCCGCTTGGATGATAACATCAGCCGGATCATGGACCTCTTCAGCCCCCCGCTTGGGCTTGGATCAGGACATCGGAGGAGCTCTTCTGGATCGATCGGTGAACCTGGTATGGTGAAGATAAGGTAGGAAGATCTTCAGGGGCTTAGTGTTAGGTTTATTTAAGGGGGGTTTGGGTTAGATTAGGGGTATGTGGGTGGTGGGTTGTAATGTTGGGGGGGGTATTGTATGTTTTTTTTTACAGGCAAAAGAGCTGAACTTCTTGGGGCATGCCCCGCAAAGGGCCCTGTTCAGGGCTGGTAAGGTAAAAGAGCTTTGAACTTTAGTAATTTAGAATAGGGTAGGGCATTTTTTTATTTTGGGGGGCTTTGTTATTTTATTAGGGGGCTTAGAGTAGGTGTAATTAGTTTAAAATTGTTGTAATATTTTTCTAATGTTTGTAAATATTTTTTTTTTTTTTTGTAACTTAGTTCTTTTTCTTTTTGTACTTTAGTTAGTTTATTTCATTGTATTTATTTGTAGGAATTGTATTTAGTGTAGTGTTAGGTTTAATTGTAGATAATTATAGGTATTTTATTTAATTTATTTATTGATAGTGTAGTGTTAGGTTTAATTGTAGATAATTATAGGTATTTTATTTAATTTATTTATTGATAGTGTAGTGTTAGGTTTAATTGTAACTTAGGTTAGGATTTATTTTACAGGTAAATTTGTAATTATTTTAACTATTTTAGCTATTAAATAGTTCTTAACTATTTAATAGCTATTGTACCTGGTTAAAATAAATACAAAGTTACCTGTAAAATAAATATTAATCCTAAAATAGCTATAATATAATTATAATTTATATTGTAGCTATTTTAGGATTTATTTTACAGGTAAGTATTTAGCTTTAAATAGGAATAATTTATTTAAGAAGAGTTAATTAATTTCGTTAGATTAAAATTATATTTAATTTAGGGGGGTGTTAGTGTTAGGGTTAGACTTAGCTTTAGGGGTTAATACATTTATTAGAATAGCGGTGAGCTCCAGTCGGCAGATTAGGGGTTAATAATTGAAGTTAGGTGTCGGCGATGTTAGGGAGGGCAGATTAGGGGTTAATACTATTTATTATAGGGTTAGTGAGGCGGATTAGGGGTTAATAACTTTATAATAATAGCGGTGCGGTCCGGTCGGCAGATTAGGGGTTAATAAGTGTAGGCAGGTGGAGGCGACGTTGTGGGGGCAGATTAGGGGTTAATAAATATAATATAGGGGTCGGCGGTGTTAGGGACAGCAGATTAGGGGTACATAGGGATAATGTAAGTAGCGGCGGTTTACGGAACGGCAGATTAGGGGTTAATAATAATATGCAGGGGTCAGCGATAGCGGGGGCGGCAGAATAGGGGTTAATAAGTGTAAGGTTAGGGGTGTTTAGACTCGGGGTACATGTTAGAGTGTTAGGTGCAGATGTAGGAAGTGTTTCCCCATAGCAAACAATGGGGCTGCGTTAGGAGCTGAACGCGGCTTTTTTGCAGGTGTTAGGTTTTTTTTCAGCTCAAGCAGCCCCATTGTTTCCTAAGGGGGAATCGTGCACGAGCACGTTTTTGAAGCTGGCCGCTTCCGTAAGCAACTCTGGTATCGAGAGTTGCAGTGGCGTTAAATATGCTGTACGCTCCTTTTTTGGAGCCTAACGCAGCCATTCTGTGGACTCTCAATACCAGAGTTATTTTAAAGGTGCGGCCAGAAATAAGCCAGCGTTAGCTACGCGGGTCCTTACCGACAAAACTCCAAATCTAGCCTTAAGTCTTCAGAAGCAATACACACAACGTCAGCTCTCTGAGCAAGATGGTGTTTGAATACTGGTGCACAAGCCCTCACAGCATATATGCGTATGCCGCAGAAATAAAACAATAACTTTTATTAGAAGCATTTTTGTAAATGGAAGTATGTTGCATAAGTGCTTCTATTTCAAATGGAAATGCATCTATGCACATTTAAATTTTTATCTTTCTATCCCTTTAAGTGTAACCCTACCACAATTTTTACATACGGTTCAGCAACTTGGTAGTTTAAAGAAAAGAAAATTCGAGTTATAAAACTCTAATACAATTAAGTAAAAGACTTTCAGCTAGATTACGAGTTTGGCGTTATGAGTGAAAAAGCATCGTTATGCTTCATAACGATGCATTTTCCCTAACGCCGCTATTACAAGTCTTGTAGATATAGCTGTACCGCACACCTTTTTTGTCCGTCACACAACATCAGTACCGCACTTTTTAAAAAGTCCTTATTCAATGGGACTTCCATAGCGCCGGTATAACGAGTTTTGCTGTGAGGCCAAAAAGTGAGCGGTACAGCCTAAAATGACAAGATCCGTACCGCTATCTAAAGTCAGTAGTTATGAGTTTTATGCTACAAAGCCCTACCATAAAACTCATAACTAAAGTGCTACAAAGTACACTAACACCCATAAACTACCTATTAACCCCTAAACCGAGGCCCTCCCGCATCATAAACACTAAAATACATTTATTAACCCCTAATCTGCCGCTCCGGACATCGCCACCACTTAAAAAATGTATTAACTCCTATTCCGCCGCTCCCGACATCGTCGCCACTATAATAAACCTATTAACTCCTAAACCGCCACCCTCCTGCATCGCAAACACTATTTAAATATTATTAACCCCAAATCTGCCGTCCGCCAACACCGCCGCTATAATAAACCTATTAACCACTAAACCACAAGCCCCCCACAACAAAATATACTAAAATAAACTATTAACACCTAAACCTCTGGCCTCACACATCACTACATAAATATATTAACACCTAACCCTAAAGTAACCCTAACCCTAACACCCCCTAACTTAAATATAATTAAAATAAATCTAAATAAACCTTACAATTATTACCTAAATAATTCCTATTTAAAACTAAATAAATACTTACCTGTAAAATAAAACCTAAGCTAGCTACAAAATAACTAATAGTTACATTGTAGCTATCTTAGGTTTTATTTTTATTTCACAGGTAAGTTTGTATTTATTTTAACTAGGTAGACTAGTTAGTAAATAGTTATTAACTATTTACTAACTAGCTAGATAAAATAAATACAAATTTACCAGTAAAATAAAACCTAACCTGCCTTACACTAAAACCTAACATTACAATAAAAAAAAAAAAATAAAATAAATAAAATACAATTATCTAAATTACAAAAAAATAAACACTAAATTACACAAATTAAAAAACAAAACCATCAAATATAAAAGAGAATTACTCCTAATCTAATAGCCCTAACAAAATAAAAAAGCCCCTCCAAAATAAAAAAACACCTAGCCTACACTAAACTGCCAATCACCCTTTAAAGGACCTTTTGCGGGGCATTGCCACAAAGAAATCAGCTCTTTTACCTGTAAAAAAAAATACAAACACCCCCCAACAGTAAAACCCACCACCCACCCAACCAAACCCCCCAAATAAAAAACCTAAGCTAACCATTGCCCTGAAAAGGGAATTTGGATGGACATTGCCCTTAAAAGGGCGTTTAGCTATTTTTTTTTTTTTTTTTTTTTAAACTTTATTTATAATCCATCAGAATTTACATTTTAAGATACAGAGAGGGAAGTCGACGACCCTCTTCCCCCACAATCTGGGGGAGAGAGCCTTCCCCAAGTAAGATATCTCCACACTGAGATGTTAGGCGTTTAGCTATTTTACATTGCCAAAACCCTAAGCTAAAAATAAAACCTACCCAAAATAAACCCTCAAAAAAACCTAACACTAACCCCCGACGATCCACTTACAGTTTTCAAAGACTGGACATCCATCCTCATCCAGGCGTCAGAAGTCTTCATCCAAGTGGGCAGAAGTCCTCATTCAAGCCGGCAGAAGTCTTCATCCAAGCGGGCAGAAGTCCTCATTGAAGCCGGCAGAAGTCTTCATCCAGACGGCTTTTTCTATCTTCATCCATCCGGAGCGGAGAGGGTCCATCTTCAAGACATTCGGCAAGGAGCATCCTTCTAACGATTGCCGCTGAAAAATGAAGTTTCCCTTTAAGTGACGTCATCCAAAATTACATTCCGATTGGCAGATTAGGGGTTAATAACTGTAATGTAGGTGGCGGTGATGTTAAGGGCGGCAGATTAGGGGTTAATAAGTGTATTTAGATGGCGGTGATATCAGGAGCGGCAGATTAGGGGTTATTAGTTTTATTTAGGTGGCGGTGATGTTAGGGGCAGCAGATTAGGGCTTAATAACATTATGTAGGTTGCGACGATGTCGGGGGCTGCAGATTAGGGGTATTTAGACGTAGTTTTTATGTTAGGGTGTTAGGTTTAAACATAACTTTTTCTTTCCCCATAAACATCAATGGGGCTGCGTTACGGAGCTTTTTTTTTCGCGATCGCAGGTGTTAGGCTTTTTTTTGCCGGCTCTCCTCATTGATGTCTATGGGGAAATAGTGCACAAGCACGTCAAAGCAGCGCTTGTATTTGGGCGAGGTATGAAGCTCAACGCAACCATATCGCCCACACAAGCCGGGCTTTTCAAAACCTGTAATAGCAGCGCTATAGGGAGGTGAAATAACAAAGCTTTTGTAGCGCTCATTAATTTCCCTATAGGGATCAAAACTCGTAATCTAGCTGTTTTTGTGCAGTTCCACCTTCACTCTGTGTTCAACTTAGCTGCAAAAGCCACATACATTTATTGCTAATTACTTCTAATTATTTAAACAACATTAAACTGCTTAATACAATGCTGTTGTTTTTCCTCCTGTAACTGCAGCTCTCTTTAAAGCCGTTTTTTTTAACCCATGACAGAAGCCAGTTGGTAAAGTTCTGCATCTTTACATCGGGCGTCTCCATCTTGGTACACACGTATTGTTGCACCCTGTGACAGAGGCATAGATCAGTGGCATTACTGAATCTTTATACTGGGCATAGCCATCTTGGTACGCACGTATTGTTGCACCCTGTGACAGAGGCATAGATCAGTGATACTGCATCTTTATACTGGGCGTAGCCATCTTGGTACACACGTATTGTTGCACCCTGTGACAGAGGCATAGATCAGTGACATTACTGCATCTTTACATTGGGCGTCACCATCTTGGTACACACGTATTGTTGCACCCTGTGACAGAGGCATAGATCAGTGACATTACTGAATCTTTATACTGGGCGTAGCCATCTTGGTATGCACGTATTGTTGCACCCTGTGACAGAGGCATAGATCAGTGACATTACTGCATCTTTATACTGGGCGTAGCCACCTTGGTATGCACATATTGTTGCACCCTGTGACAGAGGCATAGATCAATGACATTACTGCATCTTTATACTGGGCGTAGCCATCTATGTACGCACGTATTGTTGCACCCTGTGACAGAGGCATAGATCAGTGACATTACTGCATCTTTATACTGGGCGTAGCCATCTTGGTATGCACGTATTGTTGCACCCTGTGACAGAGGCATAGATCAGTGACATTACTGCATCTTTATACTGGGCGTAGCCATCTTGGTACGCACGCATTGTTGCACCCTGTGACAGAGGCATAGATCAGTGACATTACTGCATCTTTATACTAGGTGTCGCCATCTTGGTACGCACGTATTGTGATGGGCGTATATGAAAATGTCTCTCTAATCCGAGCGTAATTTTATAAAGATTTTCGCACTGCGGATCTCACAGTTTTTTCTCGCTAACTAAAAGGTGGCGAGCTTTTCTCAAAACAATACGAGCCCCAATAGAAAAACAAATGCATACTAAAATATAGGCGAATGTAAGATGCTATAAGCAGAAAGCAGCATAATGTGAGTTATAATACAATCTAAAGGGGGCGCTTGTAAAAGAGTAAAACTGCTTAATAGTTGGCAGTATACAGTATGTCTGATACAATGTATAATATACAAAGAACCATATTAAGTATACATACAGATTTTACAAAGGAATGTTCTAAGTGAACAAAATATACTTCTTGGATATAGGAGAATCCTCCTTAAGATAAATTTTCGTATGTTGGCTGCCTCCTCCTCACCGATTGATCCGGGTTGGTGTGCTCTATTAATATGTGAGTACCCATTTGGCCTATATTATATCGAGTTCATATTTGTGTTTGATGATCCTGCACATGAGGCGCCCCTCTGTTCTTCTTTTTAATGTGGGTTATATTGGCTGCAGGATTTTAGTTTTAAAGTGCTCGCCCTGCTCACTGCTAACTTCGCACTAAGGAGCGAAGTTTCCCTAACCAGCGAGCTTCATTACTTTTAATAGGAGCCATCTCGCCACTTGCAGGAGCTGCCCCTTTTTTACGATCATTGCAACGGGGCAACCCTGCGAGAGTCAGCGAGAAAAAGTAGGTTTGTGCTGGCGAAGATTATATCATTGAGACCTGAGTGAGAGAGACAGCAGGCCAGGGAGAGAGAGAGAGAGTACACCCTTAGAAATGCTCTGTATACGCAGGTACTCAATGCTCAATGGTGTAAAAAAATCCCTTTATTTTATAACCCAATTCATAGTTAATATGTATATATATATATAACATAATATAATATAATATAATATATATATCACACAGAAAACGTCCAGCACTCACTGACAAGCTCTCAGCCAAGATTAAAAGCAAAAATGGAAGAGTTAGTTACTGCATCTGGCCAAATGGGATAAGCCCAGGTACCAGGTCAAGGTCTCTTCCAAAACCTGAGTCCCTAAACAGCCACACAATGCAAGCTCTCAATCCAACAAACTGGGAACAAGTGAAGGGTGCAAAGGCTTATGTAATCACCCTAGACATATACAAAACACGGAAGGGGACTGCACTCTCAGACCGGACTGAGTACACATCCTATGACCCTGCAACATGCACAGCCCTGGGTGCACAATAGCACTCTCAGGAAGCTGCATCGTCCCCAGAGTCACAGTCAGTTAACCCCAGACAGGTCTGGGTACAAGGCCCATAGGGAAAATTACAAAACAAATTAATACAGCACACAGAGAAAGTCCAGCACTCACTATATATGTGTGTGTGTGTGTGTGTGTGTGTGTGTGTGTGTGTGTGTGTGTGTGTGTGTGTGTGTGTGTGTGTGTGTGTGATTTATTGTTTTTGTGTATAACTATACATAACTAAAAAATATTTTCATTTTTGGTTTTGTGTAAGAATAAACCAATAACTACCATGATAGCCTTTTTTAAACATTTTTTCTTTCCCAAGATATGGTGAGTCCACGGCTTGAGTAATTACTGTTGTGAATATCATTTCTGGCCAGCAAGAGGAGGCAAAGAGCACCACAGTTAAGCTGTTAAGTATCACTCCCTTAACCACAACCCCCAGTCATTCTCTTTGCCTTCGGTGCATGAAGGAGGTGAAGTTTAGGTGTCTGAAGAAATTTTTTTATTTCATCTACAAGCAAGTTTTGGGGTATAGCCGGCCCGTATTCCACGTCATTCCTTTTCCTTGCAGTCGAGTAGTGGTGGCTTTAAAGCAGTTAGGAACTTGTAAAGAGGTACTTACTGCATTTTTCTAACAATTGGTGCCCTAGTTTAGAAAGCCAGAGTTGGCTACTCTATTCTTTCTTTTTCAAAGGTCTCTGTGAGGAACTGTGTCTTCTCATAACTTGTAACTGTCTACATGCCGGACAGCGGAGCAGGTAAGTGCTTTTTCTTCCAGTTGGGAAGACCATGCACTTAACAAATTAAAAGACACTGCTTTTTTATTGGGACACAGATAATCCTGCTGTATGGGTTACACTGGGGCATGAAGCACGCACTGTAGCATGTGTAAGACTAACATTTAAACTCTTTTAAAAAGAAAGGGTAAAATGTTTTTTTAATACAAGTTTAAACTGAAAGTAAAGTTGAATTTTCTATTTAAGCAGCTTATTCATTTCCCCTTTTTCATTTCCCACATTTTAAACTGTCAGGTTTGAAAAACCGGTTATTTCTGCAGCAGTAAGTCAGACAACATAACGTCAGTTGTGGTCACATGACCGGCTTTACTTCATAACGTTTCTGAAGAAAAAGTTGTTTTTTCTCCATTTCTGGGTGATTGGGTCTTAATTGGTAGCGGTAAGGCACCTCAATAATTGAGGTGTGGGGTTGCCTGAGGGTTATTTTAGAAGTTTATTAAATGTTTTTTGTTAACTTTTCTCACATCATTTTAGCTGGGGATCAATCCTAATTTGGGATAAAATTTAAAGTGTATTTTCCTTCTTAATACAGGGAGAGTCCACAGCTGCACTTCTTACTTGTGGGAAAAACTGAAACTGGCCACCAGGAGGAGGCAAAGGCACCCCAGCCAAAGGCTTAAATACCTCCCCCACTTCCCTCATCCCCCAGTCATTCTTTTCTTTTCGTCACAGGAGGTTGGCAGAGAAGTGTCAGAAGATTTCGGAGTAGTTCCTTAGGAAGGGTATCTACCTTTCGATATGGGACTGGAGATTTAAGTAGTCTTGTCAGCCTCTCAGTGAGAGCATTGATGAAAGTCTGGAGATACAGGGAGAGTCTTTCTGTAAAACCATCCAGACTCATATTAACAGGTCCTAAGCGATCAGCGTTGATCACTAGGGTTGGTGTCACCCGGTGCGGTAAGTTATGGTGTCACCCCCCCCCCCCCGAAAGCAGACACACACAAAAACACAGGCACACACACATACAAACACTCAGACACACTTAAAAACACACTCAGATGCACACACAAACACTCGGAAACATACTCAGACACACACACAAAAACACACACACAAAAACACTGAGACACACACACACAAAAACAATGAGTCACACACACACAAAAACAATGAGACACACACACAAAAAAACTCAGACACACACACATACAAAATATGTAAACTGCACTGCATTAATTATAAAGCTCATGCCTAGAGCTGCTCCCTGGCTCAGCAGAGCATCAAATGAAACATAAACAGAGCACTCTAAAATAAACCACTAAAGAAAAGGTTTAGGCGCGCAAACTATGAAAATTCTGCTCTCTGACTCTGTTCCAAGCCTGTCAGTGCACAGCCCCGGGCCGCGTGCCTACCGCTTCTTATGGCCAATCACCTCTACACTCTGCCCACCCCTGGACACTCGCCCACCCTCCCCTCCTACCTCTTCAGTGTGCACTTAGTGTACCGTGACCGTAACGGTCTGGTGGGCATCATACGTGGCTCCTTCACTTTAGAGACTGTCAGACAGTCATGCAGTCAGGTGCCAGGCATCCCCCTCACGATTTCCCAGTTCCCGTTTAGAGAGACAACACAGCAGTGAGTGACTCCACTGCTCCACACATCACTAAGCAGTGAGCACAGATAGGCAGGCAGGTTTAGGCTAGCAGTCCCCAGTCCCATTAATGTTCACAAATGCCTGCCCCTCTAATAAAAAAAATCTATGCATCTCTACATGTATTTCTTTGAATTTCAATAAAATAAAAAAAATATATAGATATATATTTTTTTTTTTTGGTGGTGTCACCCCCTGGATGGTGTCACCCAGGTGCGGCCCGCACCCCCCTAGTGACGCCACTGACGTTGACGAGTTTCGCTGCCTGCTTTTCTTCACTCTAGTCCATGTCCGAAGCGATGCTACAGTCTATCACACTTGAAGGACCTGTTTCTGTTCCACAGCATAGATTCCGGAAAGATTGTTTCATTTTTTTACACATAAATTTTAACGCTAGAAGACAGTGGGACTCCTTTATCTTGATGGAATCAAGGGTTAATATCTCCTGAGGGGGATCGTTGAACAGTGGGGTGTTAATCATATTTGTTTATGTGATTTATGCTGCTTATGTGTGAGCTGTTTTGGGCTCATAGGCTATATGGAACGTACAAGTTGCTCCTTTACTTTGAGAGCTGCACAGTTTTTCCTTTAGCAGGGGCGGTCCTGCATTGCGCACTGTGTGACCGGGAGTGGTCACAGTTTCCATTTCCTATTCCTGACTGAGTGACTATGGAGAGGAGTGAGTTTCTCTACACTGTCTGGGTCATAGGAGGTGGTGAGTACCCCAGCCATTAGGGGTATAGGTGCCGGTTGTTTTTTATTTGATTTATATTAAGTTACTTAGTTATGGAGGATTCTGATTTTTTTAGAGGATGAGACCTCTACAACTGAATTTGATACCTGTGTATATTGTGAGGAGGCACGGGTAATCCAGCCCTCTCAATTATGTTCCATATGCCGCAACAGGGAATTTTCATCAACCAATGTTGAGATATTAGATGCCACTGAGCCTTCTGCCTCTGAGGACTCTTCGTCCCGTGAGGTGTGTCCCCTACATTCATCTGATCCTACACCTCCAGTTTCCCCTTGCCCCACTAATCCTCCACCTGGAGGGGGCCTTTTTCCACCAGACGTTACTGCACAGTTCTGTATGGCAATGTCTGCGACCTTAGCCGTTTTGCCTCGTACGGCTACGCACAAACGAAGGGTTAATCCATGCACTCCTGCCCAGGGAGCATCATGTAAATTCATCATGTAAATTGTCGGTTGTCTCCGATCAGTCATCTGAGGATGTGGTTCTCTCTGAGGCTTCAGAGTACAGACCTTCTGGGTTGGAGCCTGCTCCTCCAATTCCTCCGGCAGAGGAGGATTTCACCTTTTGATTTAAGGTAGCACGTCTGTGCTTCATTCTGAGAGAAATTTTGACGATATTAGAGATTCCTAGTACTGATCTGCCAGTCGAATCTCAGAGCCCTAAATCTGAGGGTGAATTGGATTAGGGCGAATGGGGAAGGATGTAGGTCCTCTTCCTTTTTGTCTATTTCCTTTATAAGATTCACGGTTCCCGGCTCTATGGGGGGTTGTATTGCCAATCCCTTCTTGGCTATAACTTTTTTGTGCACTTGCCTATCTTTTTACTTTTCCGTTTAAGGATAGTTTATTTTAGAGCTCTTGGTTATAAGAGGAAACTCCTTTTATGATGATGTTTCATCACAAGGATTATCTTATGTACTGATGATTTTGGTTGTCGCAGTTTTCTGGAGACTTCCTATTGGAGCATCTCTGTCTCGATTCGAGGGGATGGTTACCTCAATATTTTCTTGAAAGAATTAAGGCCTTGGAGTTTATAATTCTTTTATCTGTGTTTTTCTCGCAGATTACTTGCTCCAAAGCTAGAGCTTCAGGTTTTTTCTGTCAGGCCTTGTATCGCTCTGTCAGATATGACTTCTGAGCCTAATCTTTCCTTCTGCTTGAGAGAAAGATTTAATTTGGTTCCGCTATTCCACGGTTTTACCGTTTGCTGAGAAAGCGAATCTGAGAGACAAGTTTCTTTCTATTAGTCCTTTAGTCCGGTTAATGCCCAGCATCAGAGACCTCCGCTAGGCCGGAGCAATCCAAGGGTTTTTGGTAGCCATCTCAGTCCTGGATTAAGTCCAAGCAGAGCAGAGGCCCACCGAAACTAGATTGGCAGGAGGGCCTGCCCCAGGTCCTATATTGTATCGCGTTGGGGACAGTCTATCACTCTTTCATGGGTCTTAGACGTCATAGCTAGGCTTCAAGTCTCAGCCTCCCAGGGCAGTTTCCTTCTTTTGATTCTGTCTACCAGACAAAGAGAGGGGTGCCATTTCAGACGGGTTTTGTGCTCTTTTAGAGTCATTATCCCGGTGTCTATCATGGAGTGCGGTTTGAGCTATCATTCAAACCGTTCTTTTCATGGTCCCATAGAGGGAGGGGCCTCCCATCCTTTTGGGATCCTAAAGCTTTCATGTCTCTTCATTCCTGAGGGAGACTATAAGGCCCACTCTACCCTTGGTACGGGAAGAGCAGTGCAGGTCCACTGTTCAGGAAGGGTATCATACCTTTTTTCTTTCCTTCTCAGGGAACATTTCCCGTTCCTAAGGTTGACGTTTCTGGACCAGCATTTCCAATACATTGCTCCTCCGTTTCTGTCTCTGAGCTTTTTTAGGAATCAAGAGATTCTTTGGCAGTTGCTAGAATCCAGATCTAGCGGTAGATTACCTTGTCTAGATGAAGGTGACTCAACCGCCATCGTCTCATCTGATAGAAGAACATTAAGGATTTCTTCGGTCTTCCTCGATCCTGAGAGTTGGAAGAAATCTAGACCAGAGTTCTCTGGTGTTAGGCACCAGGGTGGGTTTCCTGGATGCTATTTTAGTCTGCATAGACATGAAGACCTTTCTATCGGACTTGTAAAGTTAGGAGTTAGCTTCATCAGGTAGTGCCCTCCAGACCTCTTTCAGGCCATCGCTGGCTCTGCGTTTTGGTGGTAATGATGGTCATGTGGTCCATCTTGGACTTTGTTCCTTTTGCCAGGTCTCATCTCAGCAGAGGCTCGGTGTCTGCTGAGGAAGTGGAGTGGCGCTATTTTCGAATCTGTCTTTACCGATTTACCTGGACTACTGGTTGAGAGAATCACTCTCTAGTGTCTTTGTCCAAATCTGGGGCGATTTTGACTTCGGTCGCAAGCCTGTCAGGATGGAGATATACATAGGATCTGTGGTTTCAGGAGGTTTCCCTCCCCATTACTTTTGGATTTTCAGGCATTTTTTTTGCTCTGAATGTTTTGAATACTGGGTTAGTCCCAGTTTATAGATTCCAGTCTGTCTTACTCTCGTGGCTTGGAACTCCATCTGAGGTGAATGAGAGGCTCCCTAGGGATGTAGTATCTCGGGTTTGGTAGTGGACGGAGGCCCACTACTTCTCCCTATTAGTGATCCACTTTCCGGGGGTGGTTATCCGGTTGGATGTTCTTTAGAGACATTCCCCTTATCTGGAGATAAGGTCTTCATCCGAGGGGTTTCGGATATTTTACTCTGGAAGGGGACGCTGGATGAAGATCATAGGACGTCCCGTTTCAATACCTAGTTACCCAGAGATGGGTTGTCGTTTGGGATCCTTAGGGGTAGCTAATGGATGCATTAGCGGTGCATTGGAGGTTCAATGCAATTTTACTTTTTCTGCCATATCACTCCTTTCTTGAGTGGTGGCTCAAACCTAGCAGGTGCAGACGTCAGTGATACTGCCTTCTCCATCGCATCTGTTAGAATAGTGGTTTGTGGTTTTTCAGTGGGGACGTCGTCTTCCCCTCCATGAGGGTTAGCTTGTCGCAGGGATCTGCTGGAACAGGGCCCCTTTGCTTAATCAGATCTTATTTCTCTGAGGCAGACTGCGTAGAGGTTACGCTTGGGTTTCTGAGAGATTAAGGTCCTCTCCTTCAAGCGTGTAAGTTGGTTCCTCGTCATCTGTTTTATAGTGTAGAGGACCTCCTTCTTCGGTGAAGAGCGTGGTTGGTCCTGGCTTTCTATCAAGCAGGCCAGGATTCTTTCCTTCCTCCAGGATGGTCTGGAAAAGGGTCTCTTAGTTAGTTTCCTTGTGGTGACTGTTTTGGCCCTGTCTGTTCCTTTCTTAGGTTCTATTCCTTCTTCTTTAAGGAAAAATTTTCCACATGATATAGTTTCGTACCTTGAGGTTTTATCTTCAGGCTACTTAGGAATGAACAGATTTTTTCTGTTTTTTCTAGGCCTCTATGGATCACACTTGTGGGGCGGCTACCTGGGCCTCCTTACATTCTTTTTCCAAAAAAAATTTAAAAAAATAATTTGCTTCCGTGGAAGCAGCCTTCGGGAGGAAGGGTTTTGTAGGCTGTGGTGCCCTCAGATAAAGGGGGCCGCCTCTCCTTTTTACCCTCCCGTTAGCATTCATTGTCTTCTGGAGCTTGAGTATAATTTTCCCACAAATAAGGAATGCAGCTGTGGACTCTCCCTGTATTAAGAAGGAAAGCATAAATTATGCTTACCTGATAATTTCATTTTTTTCTGTACAGGGAGAGTCTACAGCTCCCGTCTGTGTTCTCCGATTGGCGGTCCTAAATTTTATTTTGTTCTTCTGGCATATTTTTCACCCTGATATTTCATATTCTGTTCCTTGTTCAGTCGGCAGAATGACTGGGGGATGAGGGAAGTGGGGGAGGTATTTAAGCCTTTGGCTGGGGTGTCTTTGCCTCCTCCTGGTGGCCAGGTGCAGTATTTCCCACAAGTAAGGAATGCAGCTGTGGACTCTCCCTGTACAGAAGGAAAGGAAATTATCAGGTAAGCATAATTTATGTTTAAATAAAGGTAAAATGTTTTAGTCAAATGTCTCTCAGGATGATGCTGTTAAAATAATACCTCAGCTTTCTCCTGCTACATCCCAAGCCTCAATGGCATCACATGCAGTGCCCTGTGGTGCTAAAAGCAGAAATTGCTGCCCAGGTATCTTCAGCAGTATCTGCGGCATTAGCTGCCATTCCCAGATTACAGGGAAAACGCAAGAGGAAATCTAGAAATTCAGAAAGTAAGGTACCTGTCCTCATTTCTGCTTCCCAAGTTGCCCTTTCTTATAAGTCTGTTCAGGAAGATACATCGGGACTTTCGAAGGGTGAAATCTCAGATTCGGACAGTATAATTCCTTCTTCTGAGACTGAGGTGGTAACCTTCAGATTTAAGCTTGAACACCTTCGTGTATTGTTAAAGGAGGTTTTAGATACCCCTGTCATTGTCACTCCTAAGAAATCTAGTAAACTTAATTGTTTCTTTGATAAACCTTCCACTTCTAATGTTTTTCCTGTGCTGAACCATGCTAGGGAGATTATCTCACAGGAATGGGAGAAACCAGGGGTGTCTTTTTCCCCATCTCTCATTTTTAAGAAAATGTTTCCTGTCGAGGACTCCATTAAAGACCATTGGTATACTGAACACAAAGTTGAAGGGGCCATTTCCACTCTGGCTAAGAGAACCACTATTCCTATTGAGGATAGCTGCTCTTTTAATAATGTGATGGACAAGAAGCTGGCGGCTTATTTGAAAAAGATATATGTTCATCAAGGTCTCCAATGGCAATCTGCAGTGTGTATTGCCACTGTGACTAGTGCAGCATCTTATTGGTTCGACGCCTTGTTTGATTCTCTTCAAGTAGAGACTTCCTTGGATGAAAATCAAGATAGGATTAAAGCTCTTAAATTGGCCAATTACTTTATTGCAGATGCCATTTTACAGGTTGTTAGAATATGAGCTAAAACTTCTAGTTTCGCTGTCCTAGCCCGCAGGGTGTTATGGTTGAAATCCTGGTCTGCAGACGTTTCTGGTGATTCCTTACAAGGGCAAAACCTTGTTTGGACCTGGTTTGGCAGAAATTATCTCTGATATTACGGGTGGAAAAGGGTCTTTTCTACCTCAAGATAAGAAGAATAGGCCTAAAGGACATCAGAGTATTTTTCGTTCCTTTCGTAACTTCGGGGGAAAGCATTCCCCTTCTTCTTTCAATCAGGAACAATCCAAGTCTTCTTGGAAAACCATCCAGTCTTGAAACAAGGGGAAACAATCAAAGAAACCCGCAGCTGATTCCAAATCAGCATGAAGGGTTTGCCCCTGATCCGGGATCAGATCAGGTGGGGGGCAGACTATCTCAGTTCTCTCAAGTCTGGATATGAGATATCCCAGATCCCTGGACTGTGGACATAGTATCCCAGGGTTACAAATTGGAATTCAAGACTTTTCCTCCCAGAGGCAGATTCCTTCTCTCAAGATTATCTGCAGACCAGATAAAGAGAGAGGCGTTCTTAAAATGTATACAGCATATTTCCTCCCTGGGAGTGATAGTTCCAGTTCCAGTGCAGGAACAGGGTCTCGGGTTCTACTCCAACCTATTTGTGGTTCCCAAAAAAAGAGGGAACTTTTCATCCAATTCTTGACTTGAAGTGTCTAAACAAGTTTCTCAAAGTTCCATCCCTCAAGATGGAGACTATATGCTCCATTCTTCCTTTAGTACAAGAGGGTCAGTTCATGACAACCATAGACCTAAAGGATGCATATCTTGATGTTCCTATTCACAGGGACCATCACAGATTCCTGAGATTTGCCTTTCTGGACAAACATTTCCAGTTTGTGGCCCTTCCATTTGGTCTAGCCACAGCTCCCAGAATTTTTTGAAAGGTTCTGGGGGCTCTTTTGGCACTGATCTATTCTCATGGAATTGCTGTGGCACCCTACCTGGACGACATATTTGTTCAGGCACCATCTTTTCAACAAGCAAAATCTCACGCAGAGATATTGTTGTCTTTTCTTCGTTCTTACGGATGGAATGTGAATCTGGAAAAAGCTCCCTTTCCCCTGCAACAAGAGTAGTGTTCTTAGGGACCATAATAGATTCTCTATTGAAGAAGCTATTTCTGACAGAGGTCAGGAAAAACAAAATAATTTCCTCTTGCCTCTCTCTTCAGGCTACTGCTCATCCTTCAGTGGCTCAATGTATGGAGGTAATCGGTCTAATGGTGACTTCCATGGACATCATTCCTTTTGTTCTATTCCATTTGAGAGCTCTCCAGTTGTGCATGCTCAGACAAAGGAATTGTGACCATACGGATCTATCTCAGAGAATAGAGTTAGATCAGTCTTCAAGGGATTCTCTCCCGTGGTGGATTTCTCAGGAACATCTGTCTCAGGGCACATGCTTTCAGAGACCTTTCTGGGTAATTGTGACCACGGACGCCAGCCTGCTGGGCTGGGGAGCAGTCTGGAACTCATTAAAAGCACAGGACCTTTGGACTTGGGAGGAGTTTGCTCTTCCCATCAACATCTTGGAGTTGAGGGCAATTTTCAATGCTCTATTGGCTTGGCCTCAGTTGTCCTCAGGGCAGTTTATCAGGTTCCAGTCAGACAACGTAACCTCTGTGGCTTACATCAATCACCAGGGAGGAACTCAGAGTTCCTTAGCCATGAAGGAGGTTACTCGGATTCTTCAGTGGGCAGAGACCCACAATTGCTGTCTATCTGCCATCCACATTCCAGGAGTAGACAACTGGGAAGCGGATTTTCTGAGCAGACATACTTTTCATCCTGGGGAGAGGGAACTCCATCCGGAGGTGTTTTCCAGCTTAGTCCACAAATGGGAGGTGCCGGAGTTAGATCTGATGGCGTCCCATCAGAACACCAAGCTTCCATGGTACGGTTCAAGGTCACGAGATCCACAGGCCGTTCTGATAGATTCTCTGGCAGTTCCTTGGGTTTTTCAGGTTGGCATACCTGTTTCCTCAGTTTGCTCTCCTTCCACAAGTCATTGCTCGTATCAAACAGGAGGGGGCATCGGTGATTCTAATAGCCCCTGCATGGCCTTGCAGGATCTGGTTTGCAGACCTAGTGGAGATGTCATCTCTCCCACCGTGGAGACTTCTTCTGAGGAAGGACCTCCTGATTCAGGGTCCCTTCCTTCATCCAAATCTCGTTTCTCTGAAGCTGACTGCTTGGAGATTGAGCACTTAATTCTGTCTAAGCATGATTTTTCTGAGTCGGTCATTGAGACCATGATTCAGGCTTGCAATATGATTCAGGCTTGGCGTAATATCTTTATTGGTGTGAATCCAAGGGCTTCTCTTGGAGTGGAATTAGAATTCCTAGAATTGTATCTTTTCTTCAGGAAGGCCTGCAGAAGGGATTGTCAGTCAGTACCCTGAAGGGTCAAATTTCTACTTTATCTGTTTAACTACATAAACATTTTGCGGATGTGCCAGATGTGCAATCTTTTTGGCAGGCCTTGGTCAAATTCTGGCCTGTCTTTAAGTCTGTTGCTCCTCCTTGGAGCCTTAACCTTGTTCTTAAAGTTTTACAGCTGGCTCTGTTTGAGCCGTTGCATTCCATAGACATTAAGTTGTTATCTTGGAAGGTTTTGTTTCTTGTTGCTATCTCTTCTGCTCGAAGAGTCTCGGAACTCTCAGCTCTGCAGTGTGATTCCCATTATCTTATTTTTCATGCCGATAAGGCTGTTCTTTGTACTAAAGTTAGGTTTCCTTCCTAAGGTTGTTTCTAATAGAAATACGTGTATCAACCAGGAAATTGTTGTTCCCTCTCTGTGTCCTAATCCTTCTTCTTCAAAAGAACGTTTGTTACACAATTTGGATGTTGTATGTGCTTTTAAATTCTACTTACAGGCGATTAAGGATTTTCGCCAGACCTCTTTTTTGTTTCTCTGGGAAACGTAAAGGTCAGAAAGCTACTGCTACTACTCTTTCTTTTTGGTTACAAATTATAATTCGTTTGGCTTATGAGACTGCTGGACAGCAGCCTTCTGAGAGAATTACGGCTCATTCCACAAGAGCTGTTTCCTCTTCTTGGGCTTTCAAAAATGAAGCTTCTGTGGAACAAATTTGCAAGGCTGCAACTTGGTCTTCTCTACATACTTTTTCAAATTTTTCAAATTTGATACTTTTGTATCAGCTGAGGTTTCTTTTGGGAGAAAGGCTCTTCAAGCGGTGGTGTCTTCTGTTTAGGACTGCCTGTCTTGTCCCTCCCTATTTATCCATGTCCTTACGTTGCTTACCTGATAAATTTATTTATTCCGGATATTGTGAGTCCACGGCCCCACACTTTATTTTAAGACAGTTGTTCTATAACCGCAGGCACCTCTACACCTTGTGTTACTCCTTTTTCTCCATTTCCCTTTGGTCGAATGACTTGGGGGTGTGGGTAAGGAAAAGATACTTAACAGTTTAACTTGGGTGCTCTTTGCCTCTCCCTGCTGGCCATATTCCCAACAGTAATTACTCAAGCCATGGACTCACCATATCCGCAAAGAAATAAATTTATCAGGTAAGCATAATTTGTATTTTTTTTTTTTCAATTTTAAAAATGATAGCATTTAAAAAGAAACATATTATTGCAGGGTCCTAAAATTATATATATGGATAGAAAGTACATGAAATAAAAAAAAACAAAAATACACAAAGAGTCTGGTTTTATCAAAGCATGTCAACATTTTGAAAAATGTGTTTGTTTTTAATATGCCAAACTACTGCCAGTTCTTAAAAGGTTACACCTCAATGTCTCTTGCCTTCATTAACCATTACTCTTTATTAATCTTGGTTTGTTGACTCCATTATCTGGCACAAGACAATATATATATATATATATATATATATATATATATATATATACACACACACACACACCTTAAGGGGTTAAACGGGACACAATGTTTGTAAGGTACAGTATCTTTTGGTTTTTGGTCTGTATAAAAACACTACCGCACTAAATCCGAAATAACTGTTATCCCAGTACTAGAACACTGTAGCATGGAAATAGCATCCATCAATGCACACAAAGATTAAGTTTGACAGCAAAGATAATTCTGCACAAGATTAGGGCCTGAGGAAGCAGATTAAAGAACAATTTGCCAGATACTGCCAGGAATTTGAGCTGCCTCTCTGCACAGTCTTTGCTAAATAATCAGCTGTATATTCACCACGGTACATGATCACTAAAGCCAATATCTAATTATCAGAGTTACATCAAATGCCTTCTGTAAATGAGATACACGTTTGTTTCCTTAGCACATTCTAATCATACTAACAGGGCAATAAAATGCAAACCATTCTTACCTTTACCTATATATTCACACGGTATTGCACCGTTAAAGTTGACAGGTGTCCAGTATTTAGCCGGACAGTCCAGTATTTCACCTGGCTGTCCTGTACAATATATGTTAAAAACAATGGACAAATAACTGATTCAATTTGATCTAAAATTGGCTTATGATTAAAGGGATATGAAACTCAGATTTTTGCTTTTGGGATTTAGAAAGAACATACAATTTTCCAGTTTCTAATTTAATTTTATTATCAGAATTGCTTCGTTCTCAGGATATTCTTTGTTGAAGAGATACCTAGGTAAGCGTCTGTTGCACTACATAGCAGGAAATAGGTCTGCCATCTAGTGCTCTAGAAAATGGATAACATTCTTGCAAAACTGTTGCCATATAATGTTCCAGACACGTGCACGCTCCTAAGGTACCAAGAGAGCGAAGAACAATTGATAATAGGAGAAAATTAGAAAGTTACTTAAAATTGCCTGCCTATCTGAATCATGAAAAAAAAATTGGGTTCAATGTCCCTTTAATTGAGGTTTTGGTTAGCATGTTGCTATCGGGAGCTGTAGGGCCACTCACTTTCGGACAGTATTTGTGTTAAAGATGGCTGGCAATTCTATTTACCATGCAATTACACTGTATTTGCTAAGTTCCCAACAGTTCATAGTAAATACGTGAAAGTCCTGCACAACCATTGCTCTGTTAACTCTAGTCACTATTTAAAATCAGCTTCTAGTTGTCCTCAGCAGAGGAGATAAGATACCTTAAAGAAACAGTGCATTGTAAAATTGTTTTACCCTTAATAGGTTCCAACGATGTGTTATACCAGCTACAGAGAATAAAATGTATGTCATATGCCTCATTTAGTTTTATTTTTGTATATAAAATAGCTGGGGGGTTCTAACGGAAATCACCACCCAATCCAATGGACAATGGATCTCTCTATAACATAACCTCCATTATCATTCAATGTATACACACAGACTAATACTTAGAACAATTTAAAATTAACATTTTAGTACCTCCCTCTCCCACCCCCACTGGGTTGTAATTTTTTTCTACAACTTCTTGTTTGCAAAGTAATCCTGCTGTATTAAAATTTTCAGCATATGTGGCAGTACAAACAGACAAAAACAGCTATTTCTAATGACAAAATAGAGATAAAAGAACTATTTGTTAACACTCCAGCAGGTATGGATCTTTGGGAACATATTTACAGTATACTGTTTTTGGGGGGGTTTTGCCCCAATTACTTTATTGAAACTAAAACCTTTACAAATATTATTCAATATTTAAACAACTAATAGAATTACAAAAATACAACTACATCTTATTCTCAGGCTAATCTTTGTTTTGACTACATAATTGTGCAGTGCAGGATTGGCCTGCCGGGATATCGGGACTTTACCCGGTGGGGAGGTGGAACTCCGTCACTGTAGAGCCACATCCTTAGTCAGGGAGGTCAAAGAGCAAGCCTTGTGTGTATGCGTTACACATTTCTTCAAGGCCTCTCCACTCCTGATTAGGGTGTGCGGGCTTGTAATGGCAGAAAAAGTCCCTAGGCAAGGTGGGGGGGGGGGGGGTGAAGACAGGGCCTGGGGGGCCTGGGGCTGGAGGGTGTAGTCGGGGGGTTCTGGGGCCGGTCTTTAAACATTTCCAGGACTGGTCTGAATTCCTAGTACGGCTCTGTAATTGTCTCTAGCTTTTATTTAGTTGTAATGTTCCTTTCATTCTTGAATTTGTAGTGTGTGTTTGTGTGTAGTGATTTTGTAATGTTTGTAGTGCAGTAGGTGTTTGTGTGGTGTATAGAGTTTGTGTAGTGTGTTTGTAGTTTTTGTGTGGTATCTGTGTATATTAGTGATTATGTAGTATGTAGGTAGTGGTTGTGTGGTGTGTATGTGTGTGTAGCAATTATGTACTGTGTGCTTTTAGTTTGTAATTGTATATAGTTTGCATGGTGTGTGTTTTTGTGTGCAAATGTAGTGATTTAGAGTGTGTATTGTGTGTATAGTGTGTGTGTAGTGTGTACCCTGACTTCCACTTATATACTGAAATCTATTCCTTCCAGGCTAGTAGCTACAGCACGATACAGACCAATTTCTGAACTACAACTCCCACAAACCTCTGCAGCCTGATTGATACTGAGCATGTCCTATATTTCAGCTGTTTACATCTTCTTAGCACACTTAAAATTGTACCTTAAACCTTTATATCCCAGCAACCATTGCTCATTTTTTCATCAAATGCAAAAACCTATCTTCATGCCACATTTCAGTGTGCAGTGTTTTGTTTTTGCCATAGGGTCAGCTAATCTTTTTACTGTTAAATGATAAGGAAAAGTGCAGTTTGTTCAGCACTTAATAACTCTAAAAATAATGAATTTACATCAAGTTTTCAGCATTTCCAGTCACTCAGGATATTCATGAACTGCAAAAATTTCAAATAAATGAATTGATACTATCCAAAGTTATGAGTACCCAAAAAACTAATGTAACTATGTGTAATTATATACAAATATACATGTGTAAAATTTATAAATGCATCTGTGTATACTGTATAGCATATATAAAATAAATAATTACACATCCTTCAAATATATATAATTAGCATGTTGGAAATATTCATAATATACTATTTACCTGACTTGCACACTACTGTTAAATAAAACCTTTTTGTAATGTTATAAACTTGCATAAACACACACACACACAAAAACTGTTAATGCTTAAGAGAAATTGATTCTTGCTGCTGGCATTGCACAGGACTCTCCAGAAGAAAACAGGGAATCGTTTGCTTAAATCCTTAGCACTTTACTGCTTACTGAGCTGTGACAGTACTTACTAAAGAAAAGCAAATGTTTAACCTGTTGTTCACCAGACGTATCTTTAAATAGCAGGGACACAGGAGCGAGCACGATCTTCTCTTTCTGATTGGCTGTACGTCCTGCCTATACACAGAGGAAATAAATTACTGTGGACATGAGCAGTTGGTGAGTGAAAAAGCACTGAAAAAAAACATATACAGTCATTTATTTATTAAAATGTCTCTTTAGTTGTGTCTATGTGGGTGAAACCACTAGATGTGTCCAAGACAGTATTAAAGGGACATTAAACACTAAATAAATACTAGATAGAATGATGCCTTCAAAGATAAGACTAGTCCGAGAATAAAATAAAATGTATTTTTTTAAAGTTTCATTAGCTGTTTAAATATTGACAAAATAAGTGTAAAGTTTTTATAAAACAATGGGAGCTGCCATGTTGTAACTTAGGTTACTTTCTCTGCTGTGGCCAATTAGGGACAGTTATAAATAGGTTACTAGAGTGTGCAGCCAATGGCTGTGAGGAATATAACAGTGTTCTGCACTTTCATTTCTATCAGGAACTGAAAAGCTCACAATTTCAGAAGGGAATTACAGGAAATGGTGACAAAATAATTAATGAAAGTATATTGCAGATTTTTATTTATATATATAATTAATCATTTTATATTACCATCTCGAAGTGTTTAAAGGGACATGAAACCCATTTTTTTCTCTCATGATTCAGATAGAAAATACCTTTTTAAATAACTTTCTATTTTACTTCTATTATCTAATTTTTTTCATTCTCTTGGTATTATTTGTTGAAAAAGCAGCAATACACTAATGACTTCTTACTGAACTCATGGGTGAGCAAATCACAATCAATATATAAATTCAGCCACAAATCAACAACTAGAACCTAGGTTTCAAAAAAGGAGAAAGTGTAGGTCCGCAAGCTACTTAAAAATCAAACATTTTATTAAATTACAAAATTAAAAGAGTTGGTGGAGTAATCACAGCATGTAACAGGATTTCAGAAAGCAGCAAAGCAAACGTCTGACCGGTTTCGGTCTCACAGGACCGTAATCATAGAACCTAGGTTCTCTGCTGCTCCTGAGCTTGCCAAGATAAACCTTTCAGCAAAGGATAACAAGAGAAGGAAGCAAATTAAATAAAAGAAGTTAATGGGAAAGTTGTTTAAAATTGTATTCTCTTTCTGAATCATGAAAGAAACATTTTGAGTTGTATGTCCCTTTAATGTCCCTTTAAAGGGATAGTCTAGTCAAAATTAACTTTCATGATTCAGATAGAGCATTCAATTTTAAGCAACTTTCTAATTTACCCCTATTATTAATTTTTCTTCGTTCTCTTGGTATCTTTATTTGAAAAAAACTAGAATGTAAAGCTAATGTGCCGGCCCATTTTTGCTTCAGCACCTGGGTAGCGCTTGCTGATTGGTGTCTAAATGTAGCCATCCAATCAGCAAGTGCTACCCAGGTACTGAACCATAAATGGGCCGGCTTCTAAGCTTACTTTCCTGCTTTTTCAAATAAAGATACCAAGAGAACCACGAAAAATTTAATTAGCTGGTTTTGAGCTTGCCAAGATAAACCTTTCAGCAAAGGATAACAAGAGAAGGAAGCAAATTAAATAAAAGAAGTTAATGGGAAAGTTGTTTAAAATTGTATTCTCTTTCTGAATCATGAAAGAAACATTTTGAGTTGTATGACCCTTTAATGTCCCTTTAAAGGGATAGTCTAGTCAAAATTAACTTTCATGATTCAGATAGAGCATTCAATTTTAAGCAACTTTCTAATTTACCCCTATTATTAATTTTTCTTCGTTCTCTTGGTATCTTTATTTGAAAAAAACTAGAATGTAAAGCTAATGTGCCGGCCCATTTTTGCTTCAGCACCTGGGTAGCGCTTGCTGATTGGTGTCTAAATGTAGCCATCCAATCAGCAAGTGCTACCCAGGTACTGAACCATAAATGGGCCGGCTTCTAAGCTTACTTTCCTGCTTTTTCAAATAAAGATACCAAGAGAACGACGAAAAATTTAATTAGCTGGTTTTGTGCTTTTAAACCACAACCTATTACAATGGGTTCAGCTTCAGGTAATGTCCGGTCTCATAAAGTTATCACTATGTGTGCACACACTTGATTCTTTATCTTATCACTATGTGTGCACACACTTGATTCTTTATCTTATATTTGTCTGAAAACCAAAGCCCAATACGTAGAGAGAACAATGGAAAATTTTCAAGGGATAGTCTATTCCAGAAGTTTTATTGTTTAAAAAGATAGATAATCTCTTTAATACCCATTCCCCAGTGTTGCATAACCAACATTATTATAATAAAGGGCCATTATACCTGAATGTTGAAACATTTGAAAGTGATGCCGCATAGCTGTAAAAAGCTGACTAGAAAATATTACCTGAACATCTCTATGTAAAAAAGAAAGATATTTTATCTCAAGTATTCATACCCCATTGTAAAGGACTTCTAAGCAGCAAATCAGTATGTCTGCCCGATAAAGCTAAGGGAGTGAGCTTTGTGCACTCTCATGTTATTTCCCTATTCAGTTTAAGGAAGTTTGCTATGAAATCTCATGAGAGTTAAGTGAAATCTCATGAGATCACAGTAAAAGAGTTTGTGATCTCAGCACTGCTGATGCTGATTGGCTGCTGTTCATTTCTTCATTTTTTTTTACCTGCAGCTGGACAATAGCTGAATTATAACCTTTTTACACAGCACGTAATCTGGTGAGCTGAGCAAATTGTGAGGTAAAATATCTTCCTTTTTTACATAGAGATGCTCAGGTTATATTTTCCTGTCAGCTTTTTACAGTTATGCTGCATCAGTTTCAAGTGATTTAGCATGAGTATTATGTCCCTTTAATATACTTTTTAACTCTGTGATTACCTTGTATTTAAGCCTCTGTGGGCTGCCCCCTTATTTCAGTTCTTTTGACAGGCATGCATTTTAGCCAATCAGTGCTGACTCTCCAATAACTCAATGGGAGTGAGCACAATGGTATCTATATGACACACGTGAACTAGCAGTGTCTAACTGTCAAAAACTGTCAAAATGCACTAAGATAAGAGGCAGTTCAACAGCTTAGAAATTAGCATATGAGCCTAATTAGGTTTAGCTTTCCACAAAGAATACCATAAGAGCAATGCAAATTTGATGATAAAAGTAAATTGGAAAGTTGACATGCCCTATCTGAATCTTGAAAGTTTAATTTTGACTAGACTGTCCCTTTAACTATCCAGCACCCCACTGTGAGTGTAATTCCTTCTGCTGGCTGTGTTTACATAGCCTATAAATAGCCTAGACTCCTGTATAAAAACTTTCAGTATAGGTGGGGGATACCACAGGCTAAATCAGCTATTTCAAATGCCAAAATAGGTGTAAAGGAGTTACTTGTAAACAATTTAATACACTCCAGCAGGTAAAATGGGTCATTGGGAACAATTTAGAGGAGCACATTTTTGGGTGAACTGTCCCTTTGATTTATACTATTCGGTTTCTTAATACTTTCATTCCACGATACTTAAAGTAATTGGTTACTTCTTTTAATTCACATTTTTAATTCTATTCCTTCTACCATCCAGACATATTATTTCAAATGTATTGCAATTGTCTTTAAAGCCCATAAATGTGTCAAATACATACAACATTGTTTTAATTTTTTTTTCTGGCAGGTTTTCAGTTGCTTAAAGGGACAGTAAATTGGAGCATTGTTTAAAATGTATGTTCTATCTCACTGGTCTTCAAACCCTAACAATACACATTTTGAGGATGTCTGAACTGGAGCACAGGTGAAATAATCAGCTTATTTGTAAACATGGTTATTTCACCTGCTCTCATCTAAAGTAATCCTGAAAACCTGGCCTGTTGGGGAGGCCTGAGGACAGGTTTGAAAACCAGTGGTTTGTCTGAATCATAAAAGAAAACAATTGGGGTTCATGTCCCTTAAAGGGATATGAAAACCAAAAATAACATTTTTAAAAAGTTTCCAATGTATTGTTATTAAATTTGCTTTCATCCCATGATATTCTGTGTTGAAGAGATACCTAGGTAGGTTTGCAAATGGATAACATTCCTAAGCATACATCACTACTTTTCAACAAAAGATACCAAGAGAACCAAGTCAATTAGAAAGGTGTTTGAAACTACATGTTGTATCTGAACCATGAAATAAACTGTTTGGGTTTCCTAGCCCTTTAAGTGGGTTTTTTATCTTCCGAATATAAATGAGACTTAAAGGGAAAGTGAAGTCCAATTTAAACTTTCATGATTCAGATAGGGCAACTTTCCAATTTACTTTTATCATTAAATTTGCTTTGTTCTGTTGGTATTCTTAGTTAAAAGCTAAACCTAGGTAGGCTCATATGCTAATTTCTAAGCCCTTGAAGGCCACCTCTCATCTGAATACATTTGACAGTTTTTCACAGCTAGAGGGCATTAGTTTATTTGTTTTATATAAATAACATTGTGCTCATGCACGTGAAGTTATTTTAGAGTCAGCACTAATTGCCTGAAATGCAAGTCTGTCAAAAGAACTGAGATAAGGGGGCAGTCTGCAGAAGCTTAGATACAAGGTAATTACAGAGGTAAAAAGTGTATTAATATAACAGTGTTGGTTATGCAAAACTGAGGAATGGTAAATAAAGGGATTATCTATCTTTTTAAACGATGACTTTTTTGGTGTTTACTATCCCTTTAACAAATCACCTACTATATATTATTAAATAGTCCTCTTTTTAAATTATTTTACAGATCTTTGCCTGGGTTATACCTGTGTAATCTTCATATCTATCTAAAGGATTATTTAGAGCTAAATTAAAATCTCCCCCTATAATTTATTATTAGTTGTTAGATTTCCAGAAATGTAAAATAAATCGTATTAGGTCCGTGCACCACACATACCTTTCTGTCTCTTTAATTAGGATTTCTAATAAGATGAACCTGTTTTCTGAAATCTTTAACGGGGAGAAAAGTTGAAAAGGACAAAGGAGTATGTTAAAATATTCACTAGCTTAACCCTGTGAATTTTTAATTAAGGTACAATAATGGATATGGGCTCTGAAGTATATCCTGATAAGCAGCCCTCTGTCGTTACAGTATCTCAGGTATCACTACTGTTAAACAGATCGAAGTGACTTTAGAAAACACAATATTTCAACTCTGCACTTAGTTAAAGAAGGAGGAATGTGAGTTTAATTTGTGTTAAAACTTACAACATTAAAGTGCATATTGCAACATTAACATCATCAGTTAAAGGGACACTAAACCCAACTTTTTTTTTTAATTATTCAGATAGAGCAGCAATTTTAAGCAACTTTCTAATTTACTCAATGTATCAATTTTCCTTTGTTCTCTTGCTATCTTTATTTAAAAAACTGGAATGTAAAGCTTAGGAGCCGGCCCATTTTTGGTTCAGAACCTGGGCTACGCTTCCTTATTGGTAGCTAAATGTAATCAGTAAGAGCTATCCAGGGTGCTGAAGCTAAAATGGGCTGGCTCTTAAGCTTTACATTCTTGCTTTTTCAAATAAAGATACCAAGGGAATGAAGAAAATTTGATAATAGGAGTAAATTAGAAAGTTGCCCTAAAATGTCTGCACTATCTGAATATGAAAGTTTAATTTTGACTAGACTATCCCTTTAAAGGGACATGAAACTCAAATTTCTTTCCTAAGATATTGTGAGTCCACAGCATCATCAATTACTGTTGGAAATATCACTCCTGGCCAGCAGGAGGAGGCAAAGAGCACCACAGCCAAGCTGTTAAGCATCACTCCCCTCCCCACAAACCCCAGTCATTCTCTTTGCCTCTGTGTAAGGAGGAGGTGAAGTTTTTGGTGTCTGATTTATTTACAACATAACCTCAGTGGTTTACATCAACCACCAGGGAGGAACTCTGAGTTCCTTAGCCATGAAGGAGGTGGCTCGGTATATTCAGTGGGCAGAAGCTCACAATCACTGTCTATCTGCCATCCACATTCCAGGAGTGTACAACTGGGTAGCAGATTTTCTGAGCAGACAGACTTTTTATCCCGGGGAGTGGGAGCTTCATCCGGAGGTGTTCTCCAGCTTGACCCTCAAATGGGGGGTGCCAGAGCTGGATCTTATGGTGTCTCGGCAGAATGCCAAGCTCCTGAGGTACGGTTCAAGGTCAAGGGATCCACAGTCCGCTCTGATAGATGCTCTGGCGGTCCCTTGGGATTTCAGGCTGGCATACCTTTTTCCTCTGTTTGCTCTCACGAGTCATTGCTCATATGAAGCAGGAGAGAGCGTTGGTTATTCTCATAACCCCGGCATGGCTTTGCAGGATCTGGACCTAGTGGAAATGTTGTCTTTTCCACCTTGAAGACTGCCTCTGAGGAAGGACCTTCTACCTCAGGGTCCCTTCCTTCATCCGAATCTTGTTTCTCTGAAGCTGATTGCTTGGAGATTGAACGCTTAGTTCTGTCTAAGCTTGGGTTTTCTGAGTCGGTCTTTGAGACTATGATTCAGGCTTGCAAGCCTGTTACTAGGAAGATTTACCATTATATATGGTGTAAATATCTTTTTTGGTGTGAATCCAAGGGATACTCTTGGAGTAGGGTCAGGATTCTTAGGATTTTGTCTTTTCTCCAGGACGGTCTTGAGAAGACGTTATCAGCAAGTACCCTTAAGGGTCAGATTTCTGCATTGTCCATTTTGCTACATAAGGGTTTGGCGTATGTGCCAGACCTGCAATATTTTTGTCAGGCCCTGGTCAGAGGCAGGCCTGTGTTTAAACCTGTTACTCCTCCTTGGGGTCTCAACCTTATACTTAAAAGGTTTGCAGCAGGCTCTGTTTGAGCCAATGCATTCTATAGATATTAAGTTGTTATTGTGGAAGTTTTTGTTTCTTGTTGCTATCTTTTCCGCTCGAAGAGTCTCGGAACTCTCAGCTTTGCAGTATTATTCCCCTTTTCTTATTTTTCATGCCGATAAAGTGGTTCTTCGTACTAAGTTAGGTTTCCTTCCTAAAGTTGTTTCAGATAGAAATATTAATCAGGAAATTGTTGTTCCTTCTCTATGTCCTAATCCTTCTTCTCATAAGGAACGTTTGTTGCACAACCTGGCTGTTGTGCGTGCTCTAAAATTTTACCTTCAGTCGACTAAGGATTTTCGCCAGTCTTCTTCCCTGTTTGTTTGTTTCTCGGGGAAACGCAAGGGTCAGAAAGCTACTACTACTTCTCTTTCTCTCTGGTTGAGAAGTGTAATTCGTTTGGCTTATGAGACTGCTGGCCAGCAGCCTCCTGAGAGGATTATGGCTCATTCCACTAGGGCTGTCTCTTCTTCTTGGGCTTTCAAAAAAGAAGCTTCTGTGGAACAGATTTGCAAGGCTGCAACTTGGTCTTCTCTGCATACTTTTTAAAAAAAATTCCAAATTTGATACTTTTGCCTCGACCGAGGCTTCTTTTGGGAGAAAGGTTCTTAAAGCGGTGGTGCCTTATGTTTAGGTCTGCCTGTCTTGTTCTCCCTCCCTATTCATTCAGTGTCCTCTAGCTTGGGTATTGATTCCCAAAAGTAATTGATGATGCTGTGGACTCACCGTGTCTTAAGAAACAAAACAAAATTTATGCTTATCTGATAAATTTATTTATTTCCGGATATGATGAGTCCACGGCCCTGCCCTTTATTTAAGACAGTTATTTTAAAATTAAACCTCAGGCACCTCTACACCTTGTGTTATTCCTTTTTCTCCATTTTCCTTCAGTCGAATGACTGGGGTTTGTGGGAAGGCGAGTGACACTTAACAGCTCGGCTGTGGTGCTCTTTGCCTCCTCCTGCTGGCCAGGAGTGATATTTCCAACAGTAATTGATGATTCAATGGACTCACCATATCCAGAAAGAAAGAAATTTATCAGGTATGCATACATTTTGTTTTTTTTCTTTCATGATTCAGATAGATAATACATTTTTTTAAAAAAATCAATTTACTTCTATTATAAAATTGTCTTCATTCTTTTGTTATTCTTTGTTGATAAGATATCTAGATATGAAGCATGCACATGCCTGGAACACTATATGACAGGAAATAGTGCTGCCATCTAGTACTGTTGCTAATGTATAACATTAGTACTACATGACAGGAAATAGTGCTGCCATCTAGTGCTCTTGCTAATGTATAACATTAGTACTACATGACAGGGAATAGTGCTGCCATCTAGTGCTGTTGCTAATGTATAACATTAGTACTACATGACGGGAAATAGTGCTGTCATCTAGTGCTCTTGCTAATGCATAATATTAGTACTACATGAAAGGAAATAGTGCTGCCATCTAGTGCTCTTCCTAATGTATAACATTAGTACTACATGACAGGAAATAGTGCTGCCATCTAGTGCTCTTGCTAATGTATAACATTAGTACTACATGACAGGGAATAGTGCTGCCATCTAGTGCTGTTGCTAATGTATAACATTAGTACTACATGACGGGAAATAGTGCTGTCATCTAGTGCTCTTGCTAATGCATAATATTAGTACTACATGAAAGGAAATAGTGCTGCCATCTAGTGCTCTTCCTAATGTATAACATTAGTACTACATGACAGGAAATAGTGCTGCCATCTAGTACTGTTGCTAATGTATAACATTAGTACTACATGACAGGAAATAGTGCTGCCATCTAGTGCTCTTGCTAATGTATAACATTAGTACTACATGACAGGGAATAGTGCTGCCATCTAGTGCTGTTGCTAATGTATAACATTAGTACTACATGACGGGAAATAGTGCTGTCATCTAGTGCTCTTGCTAATGCATAATATTAGTACTACATGAAAGGAAATAGTGCTGCCATCTAGTGCTCTTCCTAATGTATAACATTAGTACTACATGACAGGAAATAGTGCTGCCATCTAGTGCTCTTGCTAATGTATAACATTAGTACTACATGACAGGAAATAGTGCTGCCATCTAGTGCTCTTGCTAATGTATTACATTAATACTACATGACAGGAAATAGTGCTGCCATATAGTGCTCTTGCTAATGTATAACATTAGTACTACGTGACAGGGAATAGTGCTGCCATCTAGTGCTGTTGCTAATGTGTAACATTAGTACTACATGACAGGAAATAGTGCTGCCATCTAGTGCTCTTGCTAATGTATAACATTAGTACTACATGACAGGAAATAGTGCTGCCATCTAGTGCTCTTGCTAATGTATAACATTAGTACTACATGACAGGAAATAGTGCTGCCATCTAGTGCTCTTGCTAATGTATAACATTAGTACTACATGACAGGAAATAGTGCTGCCATCTAGTGCTCTTGCTAATGTATAACATTAGTACTACATGACAGGGAATAGTGCTGCCATCTAGTGCTCTTGCTAATGTATAACATATTAGTACTACATTACAGGAAATAGTGCTGCCATCTAGTGCTCTTGCTAATGTATAACATTAGTTCTACATGACAGGGAATAGTGCTGCCATTTAGTGCTGTTGCTAATGTATAACATTAGTACTACATGACAGGAAATAGTGCTGCCATCTAGTGCTCTTGCTAATGTATAACATTAGTACTACATGACAGGAAATAGTGCTGCCATCTAGTGCTCTTGCTAATGTATAACATTAGTACTACATGACCGGAAATAGTGCTGCCATCTAGTGATCCTGCTAATGTATAACATTAGTACTACATGACAGGAAATAGTGCTGCCATCTAGTGCTCTTGCTAATGTATAACATTAGTACTACATGACAGGAAATAGTGCTGCCATCTAGTGCTCTTGCTAATGTATAACATTAGTACTACATGACAGGAAACAGTGCTGCCATCTAGTGCTCTTGCTAATGTATAACATTAGTACTACATGACAGGAAATAGTGCTGCCATCTAGTGCTCTTGCTAATGTATAACATTAGTATTACATGACAGGGAATAGTGCTGCCATCTAGTGCTGTTGCTAATGTATAACATTAGTACTACATAACAGGAAATAGTGCTGCCATCTGGTGCTGTTGCTAATGTATAACATTAGTACTACCTGACAGGAAATAGTGCTGCCATCTAGTGCTCTTGCTAATGTATAACATTAGTACTACATGACAGGAAATAGTGTTGCCATCTAGTGCTGTTGCTAATGTATAACATTAGTACTACATGACAGGAAATAGTGCTGCCATCTAGTGCTCTTGCTAATGTATAACATTAGTACTACATGACAGGAAATAGTGCTGCCATCTAGTGCTCTTGCTAATGTATAACATTAGTACTACATGACAGGAAATAATGCTGCCATCTAGTGCTCTTGCTAATGTATAACATTAGTACTACATGACAGGAAATAGTGCTGCCATCTAGTGCTCTTGCTAATGTATAACATTAGTACTACATGACAGGAAATAGTGCTGCCATCTAGTGGTCTTGCTAATGTATAACATTAGTACTACATGATTGGAAATAGTGCTGCCATCTAGTGCTCTTGCTAATGTATAACATTAGTACTACATGACAGGAAATAGCGCTGCCATCTAGTGCTCTTGCTAATGTATAACATTAGTACTACATGACAGGAAGTAGTGCTGCCATCTAGTGCTCTTGCTAATGGATAATATTAGTACTACATGACAGGAAATATTGCTGCCATCTAGTGCTCTTGCTAATGTATAACATTAGTACTACATGACAGGAAACAGTGCTGCCATCTAGTGTTCTTGCTAATGTATAACATTAGTACTACATGACAGGAAATAGTGCTGCCATCTAGTGCTCTTGCTAATGTATAACATTAGTACTACATGACAGGAAATAGTGCTGCCATCTAGTGCTCTTGCTAATGTATAACATTAGTACTACATGACAGGAAATAGTGCTGCCATCTAGTGCTCTTGCTAATGTATAACATTAGTACTACATGACAGGAAATAGTGCTGCCATCTAGTGATCCTGCTAATGTATAACATTAGTATTACATGACAGGAAATAGTGCTGCCATCTAGTGCTCTTGCTAATGTATAACATTAGTACTACATGACAGGAAATAGTGCTGCCATCTAGTGCTCTTGCTAATGTATAACATTAGTACTACATGACAGGAAATAGTGCTGCCATCTAGTGCTCTTGCTATTGTATAACATTAGTACTACATGACAGGAAATAGTGCTGCCATCTAGTGCTCTTGCTAATGTATAACATTAGTACTACATGACAGGAAATAGTGCTGCCATCTAGTGCTCCTGCTAATGTATACCATTAGTACTACATGACAGGAAATAGTGCTGCCATCTAGTGCTCTTGGTAATGTATAACATAAGTACTACATGACAGGAAATAGTGCTGCCATCTAGTGCTCTTGCTAATGTATAACATTAGTACTTCATGACAGGAAATAGTGCTGCCATCTAGTGCTCTTGCTAATGTATAACATTAGTACTACATGACAGGAAATAGTGCTGCCATCTAGTGTTCTTGCTAATGTATAACATTAGTACTACATGACAGGAAATAGTGTTGCCATCTAGTGCTGTTGCTAATTTATAACATTAGTACTACATGACAGGAAATAGTTCTGCCATCTAGTGCTCTTGCTAATGTATTACATTAGTACTACATGACAGGAAATAGGGCTGCCCTATAGTGCTCTTGCTAATGTATTACATTAGTACTATATGACAGGAAATAGTGCTGCCATCTAGTGCTGTTGCTAATGTATAACATTAGTACTACATGACAGGAAATAGTGCTGCCATCTAGTGCTCTTGCTAATGTATAACATTAGTACTACATGACAGGAAATAGTGTTGCCATCTAGTGCTCTTGCTAATGTATAACATTAGTACTACATGACAGGAAATAGTGCTGCCATCTAGTGCTCTTGCTAATGTATAACATTAGTACTACATGACAGGAAATAGTGCTGCCATCTAGTGCTCTTGCTATGTATAACATTAGTACTACATGACAGAAAATAGTGCTGCCATCTAGTGCTCTTGCTAATGTATAACATTAGTACTACATGACAGGAAATAGTGCTGCCATCTAGTGGTCTTGCTAATGTATAACATTAGTACTACATGACTGGAAATAGTGCTGCCATCTAGTGCTCTTGCTAATGTATAACATTAGTACTACATGACAGGAAATAGCACTGCCATCTATTGCTCTTGCTAATGTATAACATTAGTACTACATGACAGGAAGTAGTGCTGCCATCTAGTGCTCTTGCTAATGGATAATATTAGTACTACATGACAGGAAATAGTGCTGCTATCTAGTGCTCTTGCTAATGTATAACATTAGTACTACATGACAAGAAATAGTGCTGCCATCTAGTGTTCTTGCTAATGTATAACATTAGTACTACATGACAGGAAATAGTGCTGCCATCTAGTGCTCTTGCTAATGTATAACATTAGTACTACATGACAGGAAATAGTGCTGCCATCTAGTGCTCTTGCTAATGTATAACATTAGTACTACATGACAGGAAATAGTGTTGCAATCTAGTGCTCTTGCTAATGTATAACATTAGTACTACATGACAGGGAATAGTGCTGCCATCTAGTGCTCTTGCTAATGTATAACATTAGTACTACATGACAGGGAATAGTGCTGCCATCTAGTGCTCTTGCTAATGTATAACATTAGTACTACATGACAGGAAATAGTGCTGCCATCTAGTGCTCTTGCTAATGCATAACATTAGTACTACATGACAGGAAACAGTGCTGCCCTCTAGTGCTCTTACTAATGTATAATATTAGTACTACATGACAGGAAATAGTGCTGCCATCTAGTGCTCTTGCTAATGTATAACATTAGTACTACATGACAGGAAATAGTGCTTCCATCTAGTGCTCTTGCTAATGGATAATATTAGTACTACATGACAGGAAATAGTGCTGCCATCTAGTGCTCTTGCTAATGTATAACATTAGTACTACATGACAGGAAATAGTGCTGCCCTCTAGTGCTCTTGCTATTGTATAACATTAGTACTACATGACAGGAAATAGTGCTGCCATCTAGTGCTCTAGCTAATGTATAACATTAGTACTACATAACAGGAAATAGTGCTGCCATCTAGTGCTCTTGCTAATGTATAACATTAGTACTACATGACAGGAAATAGTGCTGCCATCTAGTGCTCTTGCTAATGTATAACATTGTTGAAAACTGCTGCTAAATAGTACTGCAGACACCTGTACGCTCCTGAGCTTACCTTCCTGTTTTTCAAAAAAGGAGAAAAAGAAAATGAAGAAATTTGATAATATAAGTAATTTAGAAAGTTGTTTAAAATGTTATGATCTATCTGAAGCATGAAAGAAAAAAAATTGAGTTTCCTGTCCCTTTATAGTTACAGTACATTTCTTTTGCGTTAACCCTGTTCACTGTTTAAGGGAAATTAATCTTTTCATGTGTGAGGTTAAATGGACATGAAGCCCATATTTTTTTCTTTTGTGAATCAGATAGAGCATGTTATTTTAAGCAACTTTCCAATTTACTTCTATAATTTGATTTGCTTAGTTCTCTTGGTATCCTTAATTGAAATTGCATTACTGGGAGCTAGCTGCTGATTAGTGGCTGAAAATAAATGCCTCTTGTCATTGGTTCACCTGATGTGTTCAGCTACCAAGAGAACAAAGCAAATTTAGTAATAGAAGTACATTCTTAAAGGGACAGTCTACTCCAAAAATGTTATTGTTTAAAAAGATAGATAATCCCTGCATTACCCATTCCCCAGTTTTGCATAACCAGCACAGTTATATTAAAGGGTCATGAAACACATTTTTTTTTCTTGATTCAGATAGAGAATACAATTTTAAACATCTTTCCAATTTACTTCTATTATTTAATTTGCTTCCTTCTCTTGTTATCCTTTGCTGAAAGGTTTATCTAGGCAAGTTCATGAGCAGCAGAGAAACTAGATTCTAGCTGTTGATTGGTGGCTGCATATATATATTGAATGTGATTGGCTCACCCATTTGTTCTGTTAGAAACCAACATTAGTGCATTGCTGCTCCTTCAACAAATGATACCAAGAGAATGAAACAGATTAGATAATAGAAGTAAATTAGAAAGTTGTTTAAAATTATATTCTCTATCTGAATCATGAAAGAAAAATATTGGGTTTCGTGTCCCTTTAATACACTTTTTACCTCTGTGATTACCTTGTATCTAACCCTCTTCAGACAGCCCTCCTCATCACATTACTTTTTATTTATTATCTATTGCATTTTAGCCAATAAGTGCTGTGTCATCCACAACTCCATGGGAGAGAGCACAATGTTATCTATATGGCAAATCACATGAGCTAACAGTCTCTTGTTGTGAAAAGCATGTGATAAGAGGCTGTCTGAAGTGTCTTAGAAATAGGCAGACATTTAGAGGTTTAAATATTATAAAGTGTATTAATATAACAATGTTGGTTGTGCAAAGCTGGGGAATGGGTAGTAAAGGCGTTATCTGTCTTTTTAAACAGTAACAATTTTGGTGTTGACTCTCCCTTTAAATTGCCTAAAATCCCATGCTCTATCTGAATTATATATATATATGAAATATGATATGAATTTTGGGGTTCATATCCCTTTACCCATTGCAATCAGAATCCATCCTCATGTGAGGAAGACAACAGTCAAGGGAGATAAAAGAAAATAATGTGTTAGAGCAATGTATTATTTATTACACTATTGCTTGTACACTATATAACCATAGCCTTTATTTGCATCAATAGGACTCATATTTTTATGCTTTTTTAAAAAAAGAAATGAAGAAAATAAGCATCCTTTAAAGGGACATGAAACCTAAATAAAATAGATTGTGATACTGATCATTTTTAAAACGTTTCCAATGTACGTCTATTGTGAAATTGACTTTGTTCTCATAGTATTCCTTGTTGAAGAGATATCTAGGTAGCTAGAGTGTGTATGCCTGCAGCATTACATGACAGAAAACACAGCTGCCATCAAGTGATCTTGCAAATATATAACAATCCTGCTTAGCATATAGTGCTGCAGGCACGTGCACCAGGGGTGGAACTACCATTGGTGCAGCAAGTGCAGTGCTGGGGTCCCAGAGCAGCCAGAAGAGGATCTATCTATCCTAAAAATCACTATACAGAGCCGCGTGTATATTATTACTGTTGCTGCTTACTACTGCGTTACCTTTGGGGTGCCCAAAAAAAATTGAGTAAGTCCGCTACTGACATGCACGCTCCTGATATCACCTACCTGATTTCAATAAGGGATACCAAGAGAACAAAGAAAATGTAATAATAGAAGCAAATTGGAAAGTATACCAAGAGAAGAAAGTACAATTGATAATAGAAATTGAAAATGACCTTATAATTATATGTTCTATCTGAACCATAAATGTGTAATGTTGATGTATGTGTTTCCAATGATATACCATCTGTAGAGTATAAAATGTATAAGAAATCACTTATTTAGCTTCATTTTGGTATATGAAATAGCTGGTTTGTTCTTTGAAACCACGACCCATTAAAAAGGGTTGAGCTTACTGGGAAATCAGATTATTATCTAGCCTTATTGTATCACTTTCTGTACACACACATGCTTCTTTATATTATCTCTGCCTGTAAACCAAAGCCAAATACTTAGAAGTATAATATCCTCTGCTGACTATGTTTACACAGCTTGTCTATAGCCTATTCTTAGTATAGGTAAGATTTCCACAGGCAAACCTCTGAGCCCCAAAATTTCTGCTGTGTGTTTATTCCTGATATTTTTCCATGAAATAAGGAGGTTCCTTTACTAACATGATGTGCAGGCTGAATATATTCCTTGTACTGATGTTTAAAATGGGCGTTAGGACATAGATCCCTACAATGCTAGGTGACCGGTAAACCCACTATTATTTGCAAATTTGCTAATAGATCTGGTATCAAACTACAACTTAATCACATGGCCATAGCCTAAATTAATTTTTAAAAAAAACATACCCATTATTTAAAATGACACAATTATCATTATAAGAACAAATATACACAATACTGTAAGTATATATCATAAAGATTTAATATGAAACACTCATATATAAATATTTCAAAATCACCAGTAAATAACTCAACTAATTTAGTTACAAGTAAAGCGAACATTAATGCATAAATAAAATAAAAATGTATGCACTATGTACGTTAAATATGCGTTCTAAATAAAACATAATAATGGATAAGCCAATCCAAGAACATAATAAATTCATAGCATGTAAGGCAGTAGCAGCCCATAAACCTATAATATATTAATAATTCATTCATAGTGTGCGTCTGTGCACATTAACGTCTACTCAATCACACTTATTTTGTTTAGTTCTCAGAGCAAATTCCAAAGGGTCTATATGCAACATTACATGAGTGAATTCTATTATTGGTAGTCAGTGCTAATAGAAAAGACAGACAGATGAATAGATAGATAGATAGATAGATAGATAGATAGATAGATAGATAGATAGACAGACCGACACATGGGTGAATACACAGATATATAGGTGGAAACATAGATTAAAAAATATACATAAAAAGACAGATAAACAGATAGCTAAGTAGACATGCAGATAGACATAGATTATAGATAGACCGATAGATGAGAGAAAGATAGATAGAGAGAGAGATATAGATAGATGATAGATAGATAGATAGATAGATAGATAGAGAGATAGATAGATAGATAGATAGAATTTGAGAACTAGAAGTGTAGACTCTAAGATTCATAGGCCTAACCTGATGCATTCTACACAGTGATTGTTTGATCATTGCAGTAGGTTATTTATATCTGTTCGTAATTGGCTTCAGAAGAGGAGATTAGAGGCTTGTCAATGGGTTTGTCCCTGAACTGTGAAATAAAAATTTTGCAAAAAAAGGACATATTAACTGCAGGTGTACCGATACCTAGTATAGGTGAAAGTCTTGTGACTGAGATTTACTAAGCCCGAATATTGGTGAAGTGAGACTGCACTGAAATCGGATGCAGAAAAAACTCCCATAACCGCAAGTCCAGCATTTCAGAAACCTGTCCGGCTATGCTGTTGGGGCGGTAGGAGTAGGAAGTAGGAAATTCAAAGAAGTGCGCGCACTGGAACTAAAGGAGCCGATTGGTGAACCAGATTGCTGGCGTCATTGAAACAGACAGCTCCAGGACCTAACAACCGCTGACGAGCGGCATCTGAGAGTGGCGGAGGATCATAGAACACGCCTGACATAGAAAGTACCGTGGATTACTAATTTTACCCGGCTAAGATAATTAAGGTACCGCACATCTCTGAACCTTTAATTGAATCTCTGTGTTGCTAACAACGGCTGGTTAAAGGAGTATACACGTCTCAATAACGTAACCCTTGCTCACACTGTCACAAAGTAACAGGACATTGAGACTTTGATACTTTATGAATGTTTAAAGGCTCAAACCCTAATAGACTATCTTAAAGCAAGCATACGTGTATTATGCATTAACGTGATATCAACATAGATATTTATAGGAAGCCATATCTACCGTGAATCAATTGTTTTTTATGAAGTGACGTCTGGATAACATAAGAGTTTTATCTTTAAGTTTTTATTTTAATTTTTAATATGTGTTGTATAAATTGACACCGGTGTCTGATATATCAGTTACTCACATTTAAAATAGATATTGCTGTTTGTTATTTATTATATGAATAAATTGTAATTACTAATGCATTTATTATCTGCTGGATTATTTTATTTTATTTATTGTGTGCTTTTGCACTTCACTCAGATTGTGTAAATTGCGACTCCAATTAATACTTGGATTAGATTTAGAGCAGTTTGCCCTTTGGGCGCCTCCCTCAATCTTTTTTGTGTTTGGTAACTGTTCTGGTTACACCTATTGGAGAGGGGTGTAACAAGAGGGAGTGCTTTAGAACTGCACAGACCAGGCTCCTAGACAACCTGTGGTAGCTAAAGTGGGTTCAGAAATTAATTCCCTGGTGGCTGACGAGCAACCAGCCATCAAGCACCTATATTTTTATTGATCCACACATAGCAACCTCTGGTTAGCTGTTATGCAAAGCAAAAAAGTATCACAAAACACATCAAAAATACATCACAAAGTAAACTTACACTTATAATAACACCGTATAATAAAAATATTTAAAATAAAGTTGCTCAAAAATATGAGGCCACAGGTAACATAGAGATACATACATATACATGTCTAAAGATGTCTATTTATGTATATATACATTCCTAAATATCTATATGTATATATACTGTATATATATATATATATATATATATATATATATATATATATATATATATATATACTGTATATATATATATATATATATATATATATATATATATACATATGTGTGTTTATATGTGTGTAGATATGTATTTATATGTGTATATATGTATTTACAGACATATATACACATATAAACACATAAATACATATTTACACACACATACATATATATATATATGTGTTTATATGTGTGTACATATGTATTTATATGTGTATATATGTATTTACAGACATATATACACATATAAACACATAAATACATATTTACACACACATACATATATATATGTGTTTATATGTGTGTACATATGTATTTATATGTGTGTATATATGTATTTACAGACATATATACACATATAAACACATAAATACATATTTACACATACATACATATATATTATGTGTTCATCGGAGTCCTTTTCAGTCAAGTAGCTGAAAAGATGTAACATCATATTTATGCAAAATTCATATTTAATAAAGTGTTTAACTGTGTATTTACTGTAAATATCTCATATTCCAATGTTCTTTACATAGGGGAGTATGTTCTATGTATTTCTAAATAGATATTCCTATCTGTGTATATCTATACCTATATATAATTATATATATATATTTTTTAGCCAGTTGCCAAGCACTCCAACCATTCTGATGTGCATATAACCTGGGTGCATTATGTACTTCTTTTCATAGAAGGGCACTCATAGGGGTCTATTTTGCAATCGCCGAATCTGCAGGGAGCGGTATTGCACCAGCAGTTCACAAGAACTGCTGGTGCAATGATAAATGGCGACAGCGTATGCTGTCGGCTTTTATTGATGTGCGGCGGACATGGTTCACTATAGCGGATCATGTCCGTCCGCACAATGATAAATGGACACCTTAGGGTTTAAAACTTAGACAATCTTAGGAAAATAGATCACATATCGACGTTTCAGCTCTATACTGAGTCTTTCTCAAGACAATGGGGCATATTTATCAAGCTACGTATGGAGCTTGATGCCCCGTGTTTCCAGCGAACCTTCAGGCTCGCCGGAAACAGAAGTTATGAAGCAGGGGTCTAAAGACCGCTGCTCCATAACCTGTCCACCTGCTCTGAGGCTGCAGACAGACATCGCAAGAAATCAACCAGATCGAATGCGATCGGGTTGATTGACACCCCCTGCTAGCGGCCACAAATCTGCAGTACTATTGGTGAGGTCTACGCTCCTTGGGTTATCACTTTGATCCCTTATATGGACTACTGTATGGACTATTGTATACAAAGCGTCCTATATACCTCCAGTACCATATTCCTCCAGTGTTATGTGAGGGGTTATACCACCGTTACAATAAGTGTTTCTGATACCTCATATGTGAATTGAGGTTGCTAAATGTGAGCAAGTTTTACCTATGTACTTTTAAATAATAAATACTGAGTGTGTTTGATAAAGCAATATTGCACTATTTTGTACTTATTTTTATTTCCATATCTAAACCGGATGAGACCATAACATGTTTGAGAGGGGAAACAGAGAAGGGATCTACACCAGGAGACGTTTAAAGGGATAGGAAACCCAAAAAATGTTTAAATCTCATTTAAATCCACTTAATATTTTACAAAGGTTGGCAATTAATACCTATTAAACATTTATTTCTGTTCTATTGTAATCTCTCATACAAATTTCTATTTTCGCCAAACCCATAATAATTATGTTTGACCTGTAATGTTGTTCTACCTAGGTAGAAACATCACGGCCGCCCGCATGCGCAAAAGAAGTGCCTAACCACTGACGCATGGGCATATACTGCCATACAAACAGGTAGCCTATGGAAGATAGTTCCACACGGAGCGTATGCTCCCCTTATCCAGGACTTTACATTACAACAAAACCCTTACAAGATGTAGAGAAACAGAGATGGGCCTGCTTCACATAGACACTATTTGAAAACCCCAGCTTGTTACCTCCCAACCAACCACCCATAACTGTGACCGGAGCATGTGAGGATGCTGAGACACAAAGAACGGCCCACTTCAAATTTACATTATCTGACAATCCCAGCCTGTTACCTCCTAACCACCCGCCCATGACTGTGATCGGAGCTGAGGGGGTACTGAACAGAAAACACCTAACTTCCCCAAAAAATCGAGGCCACCCTGCAACAGGACACTCACAAGTAATGGACGCACGGAGTGTATGCTCTTTTTATTCAGGACTCCGCAACGAAAAGAGCCCTATACAAGATGATCGGCATGGAATAGGCTAAGGGGAACTGAAGCCCTGCAAATGAGACTCACTCTTGAGACTGTTAGGCTGGACATAACTTGGGGAGTATCCCTAATACTATTGCAGGATGCCACTGTCAGATCAGGTCTGGGTGCATGATAAAAACTTGATATATACAAGCTGATATTGTTGTGGAATTATGACTGTTCGATATGTTTTGTTCAATTCTTTGGCTCCAGCACATCATCTGCATTTACTGGTTGCAATGGGTTTAAAATGTAAAATTTATGTCACTCATATGTTTTTTATGTTTTAGATAAGCTGTTCTTTTGTTATTTATGCTACCTTTGATATCTATTTACTGTCTATCTAACACAAGCTAGGTCTGTCTCATAGACATATCATACTAATGTGAAGAGGTCTACCAGCTTGGCTAATATACCCCTATACATCACTAAAACCAGTTAAATTTGGCAGAGTACATTTACCCATTCCCATAGCCATAACTATATCCTCTCATGAGTGGGGTAGAGGGGGTTGTACTTCGAAATGGTAGCTAACAATGAGCTGTTTACACGTTCCAACCTCTGATAGATTAGTACAGTCCCTTGTAGCATTTTAGCTCCATTCTGAAATATATTGGAATAGTAGGAGGCCTTGGAGCAGCCCGTGCTTAATCCCTGAGCAACTATGCATAAAGCTCAGTGATCCCTTATATCTATAAATTTGATTTTCAAGTATTGTGGATACAGATTTACGAGGGGTAACTTCATCTTATCTTATGCTGCTGGTGTGCTGTCTGCGGCCGGGATGGCGCACCAAAAGTATATCCTAAACGCCTCTAAGATATTAACATTTGTAGCTATGGTTCTGTAAATAGGAGTGTGTATTCTATTGAAACCTCATACTTTCTCATCTAGCTATGATAATATGTGCTCATATTAGAAATCACCTACTCTAATGCATCTATGTTGAAATTTGCCTATACACTGACTTTGGATAGACGTGTTAGATTACACTTCCTGTATTTCTGTTCCTTGTAATGAGGCCCTGCTATACCTACTCCTCCCAACTACCTAATTCTGAAATATTCATAACAATGGTTCCCTTATTAATATATCACTATAGCTCAATTTAAGGATTTTATATAAGCTTTTCAGTTTTCGCAATTGATCTAAACCCTATAAAAATAGAAAATGGAGATTCCTTACTAGAGATCCATGAGTGGTTTCCATAGCTTCAGAAGTTAACTTTCTTGATTATGTTTAAGATTGTATAAGGGGCCCAAAAGTGACCCTGTAGGTTTTGCTGAAGGTACAGAGCTGTCTTGGCATTAACTTTGGTATTAAATTTGTGTTTGTATTGACATATACCCACACTTTATTTAAATAATATAACAATTGTTAGTCGAATATGTGGAAATCATTTGTATGTAAAACTTTCGACATGTTTACGTTGTTTGCCTTTTGATGAATCTCAATAAAAAAAAAAAAGTTTGCAACGACATCCAAACTGGAATGGAACAAGGAGACCTAACTCGAGCTATTTTCCTTGATTTTGCAAAGGCCTTTGATACAGTAGACCACGACATACTACTGCTCAAACTAAAAAACTCTGGTATTGCTGATCGTCCATTAACCTGGTTTCGATCATATATATCGGATCGATCACAATATGTCTCTGTCTCTAACAGTGACTCCCTCCCTCTCCCAGTCATGTGTGGTGTACCCCAAGGTTCCATTCTCGGCCCTCTACTATTCACATTATTTATAAATGATCTGCCTAACGTCTGCAAATCCTCAACTGTACACATGTATGCAGATGACACAGTAATCTATGCAAACAAATCTGATCTGCCGCAACTTGAAGCAGTGCTCCAAGACCAGTTCACAGAGTTAGAAAAGTGGATCTAAAAAAACAAACTCTTCCTAAACACTGACAAAACTGTCACAATGATCTTTGGAACGGGACCTAAATTACACAAATTACAAAATTCCCGTCTTCGAATCAAAACAAAATACAATTGCACGCTGACCGCAGTCCACTCTTTTAAATACTTGGGTATGTTGTTAGACCCCAATCTATCTTTTGGCCTCCACATAGAAAAACTTGCATCTAAACTTTATCCAAAACTAGGTGCCCTGTACAGAAACAAACCCTGCCTCAGCCCTACAGTAAAGGAAAAGATTGTACAGCAAATGCTGATGCCTATCTTGGATTATGGGGACGTAGTTTATGCACCTGCACCGCAAACTCACCTTAATAAACTAAATACATTGTATAACTCATTCTGCCGCTTTGTGCTACAATGTAACTACAGGACCCACCATTGTGACATGCTAAAATAACTAAACTGGCTGTCGCTGGAATCCAGACGCACCCTCCATCTTTCCAGCCTTGTGTTTAAGAGCCTTTCTGGGAAGCTCCCACTCTACCTGAGCAGAATGCTCTCCCCGGCTGTTCCCACCTCCTATAACCTCCGATCCAGTACCAGCACATTATTTAGTTTGCCTCAATACAAAAAGAAAGCAGCTCGATCCTCCTTTTCCTACAGAGCACCACAATTATGGAATAACCTCCCGCACACTTTCAAAACTTCCCCAAGCCTAATATCCTTTAAGAGATCCCTCTCTTCTTATCTCAAAACAGAATGTGCCTGTCATGGTGGATTAAATATTTCCTACCAGTTCTATGTTAAATGTTTGCATATATTGTGTATTATTATTGTTTTTGTATTATTGTACCCTATTGTATCCATGCATTGTTTTGTGGTCCCAGGACTTACTTGAAAATGAAAGAAATCTCAATGTATCCTTCCTGGTTAAAATATTTTATAAATAAATAAATAAATATACAGCCCCCTCACTCCTATCTCCATTGGCGTGTCACTATCCAGGCGCCTGATGCAGGGTGGAGACGTGGATTGTGACGTTGCCGGCGGCGGGAGTGACACACCACAGTGCAGAAATTTCAAAGCGCACAGACGGAGCTGCAACAGAGGAAGGCAAGTATGTAAACCAGTGACATGCAGTGAGGTCGGAGGCAGGTGAGGCACTGGCTAGGATATGTCTTCATTCTTTAGATATCCTTTGTTGAAGAAATAGCAATGTGCATGGGTGAGCCAATCACATGAGGTATCGATTGTGCAGCCACCAATCAGCAGCTATTGAGCATATTTAGATATGATTTTCAACAAAGGATATCAAGAGAATGAAGGAAATTAGATATTAGATGTAAATTGGACAGAGGGGGTGGGAGAGACAGGGAGAGAGAGAGACACAAATAGAGACAGAGGGGAGAGAGAGACACAAATAGAGACAGAGGAGAGAGAGACAGAGAAAGAGACCATGGGGGAGAATGAGACATGTAAGGAGAGAGACAGAGGGGGTGGGAGAGACAGGGAGAGAGAGATGGCTAGAGAGAGACAGAGGGGGAGAGGGGGAGAAATAGAGAGACAGGGGAGAGAGAGAGAGAGAGAGAGAGAGACAGAGGGGGAGGGAGAAAGGGAGAGACAGAGGGGGAGGGAGAGACAGAGGGGGAGGGGGAGAGAGAGAGGGGGGGGGGAGAGAGGGGGAGAGAGAGAGAGGGAGACAGAGGGGAGAGAGAGACAGATGGGAGAGAGAGACAGAGGGGAGAGAGAGACAGAGGGGAGAGAGAGACAGAGGGGAGAGAGAGAGACATAGGGGAGAGAGAGACAGAGGGGAGAGAGAGACAGAGGGGAGAGAGAGACAGAGGGGAGAGAGAGACAGAGGGGAGAGAGAGACAGAGGGGAGAGAGACAGAGGGGGAGGGAGAAAGGGAGAGACAGAGGGGGAGGGAGAGACAGAGGGGGAGAGAGAGAGAGAGAGAGAGAGGGGGGAGAGAGAGAGGGAGAAAGAGGGGAGAGAGAGAGACAGAGGGGAGAGAGAGAGAGAGAGGGGAGAGAGAGACAGAGGGGGTAGAGAGAGAGAGAGAGAGAGAGAGAGGAGACAGAGGGGAGAGACAGAGGGGAGAGAGAGAGGGGAGAGAGAGAGAGACAGAGGGGAGAGAGAGACAGAGGGGAGAGAGAGAGACAGACAGAGGGGAGAGAGAGACAGAGGGGAGAGAGAGAGACAGAGGGGAGAGAGAGAGAGGGGGAGAGAGAGAAAGAGAGAGAGAGAGAGAGGGGGAGGAGAGAGAGAGAGAGACAGAGGGGAGAGAGAGAGAGAGAGAGAGAGAGACAGAGGGGAGAGAGAGAGAGACAGAGGGGAGAGAGAGAGAGAGAGAGAGAGAGAGAGACAGGGGAGAGGGGGGATAGAGACAGGGGAGAAGGGGGATAGAGACAGGGGAGAGGGGGTATAGAGACAGGGGAGAGGGGGATAGAGACAGGGGGGATAGAGACAGGGGAGAGGGGGGATAGAGACAGGGGAGAGACAGAGAGGGAGGGAGGGGGGAGAGACACAGGGAGGGAGGGAGGGGGGAGAGACACAGGGAGGGAGGGAGGGAGGGAGGGAGGGGGGAGAGACACAGGGAGGGAGGGAGGGAGGGAGGGAGGGGGGAGAGACACAGGGGAGGGGGGAGAGACACAGGGGAGGGAGGGAGAGACACAGGGGAGGGGGGGAGAACACAGGGGAGGGGGGGAGAGACACAGGGGAGGAGGGGAGAGACACAGGGGAGGGGGGAGACAGTATTGTTGTCAGGAATTGAGCAGTTAAGCACAGCACACGACCACAGACACTTAGTTGAGGAAGGCATATTTTGATTTTATTAAATACCCAAGTTGCTACCATATAATATATATGATCATCCAATTTTCACTCACACCACACCACAGTCACACCAAGCATTGAGCAATAATAAGGCCTAATGTCAGCTCTGAGCTCAGTGAGGGAAAAAAAAGCCTTTATGACTTTCATCCAGGCCAGCTCAGCAAACTCTCAGGAGTTCAGGGCTGCACAGCACAGAGAGCACACTTGGCCTAGCTAGGTTCTGTCCTGGTGGTCCTTACCTGAGCTAAATGATGAAGCAACCGGTCGTCGAAGACTGACTGAGAGACAGTGACTCAGACTCCTCCACACTCCACACTCCACCCACGTGGCTGAGCTCCGTGTCCGCTCCTCTCCTGTCCTCCTCCTACACTTGGCTCCTCCTGGCCTGGCCCCTGGGACCGGTCACTCTTCTCCAAGCCGCCTGCAGTGGCACATGCGCCACATAGACAGTCACAGTAGTAGTCTTGACTAGTGACTACTCGTCTCTCCACTCCTCGAGTCCTCCAGGACCTCCTCCTTGCTCCTTCAGGCTTCTCAGCCACAATGTGAACAACCACTGCAGCTGCTGCTGCCTGCCTGTCACTGACTGACTCAATGAGGCTGAGCACACAAGCTGAGCTCGCTGTCAGTGTCAGGCCAGCAGCACTTTTAAATTCAGTAGAGAGATGGGCACGCAGTGGCAGCAGCAGAAGCTCCCTCTCTTCTTCTTCTTCCCGCTGCCCTGAACTGACAAGCCCGGCGCGACGTCACGTGACCAACACGTCACTCACTCTGTCAATCAGCATGCAGTGCTGAATGCCGATTGGCTGAGTGATGTAGAGTTCATCATGGAGGCGGTTTAGAGAACCACCTCCATTGGAGCTACTGAGGGCCCGGCTAGTCACCAGTGGGTGGCGCAGCTACAAGTAAAGAGAGGTATGTAAGTTAAATCCATTGTTGCGCAATTATTGGAGGGCAGTGGACCGGCTCACTGCCTCCTAATTGCGCAACAAATGGAAATGCTAACCGATTTTGGCTGCTGCGCAAGCGCACAAAAATAATATAATACTGTACATTTTGTAAAATCACCATCTTGGGGTGGGGGGTACCCCTTGGTTTGGCGGGTGTGAGTGCCAATAATAATAATAATAATAAAAAAAACTTTTTTTATTTTAAATAAATATTATTTAAATCTTTTTTTCCCTGATTGGACAGGGGAGGCACTGCCTCCTCCCCTGCCTCCTATTACTGCACGTCACTGATGTAAACTACCCCTAGATCAACAAGCAAGGTATTATGCAGATTAATAAGACAAAACAGATTTGAGCCTTTCTGCCCATGGTGCGCATGCGATGGAGAAAAAAATTACAACATTTGCAAATTAAAATGAACAAGTGCAGTAGCTGCATTTACATATGCTCTGCTTCCTATTATGGGCGGTCGTTACTGCTCTATTTAGGATAATTTAAACTTTATAAAAAAAGGATATAGAAGCTTTCTTTTTAAACGCAAATAGTTTTATTTGATTACATACACAATATTACTTCTAATAAAGTATTTTATTTAAGAACAAATGTGCAACAATTTCTAACCCTTTAAAGGGCGGATCATCTTTAGCTGGAGAGCCTACTACTTAACAATCTGTGCGGCACTTACCTCATCTGATTGAGGTAGTTTTTTGGAAGTAGGAAGTTCTTCTGTCACCACTGCTTTTTTGGGCACACTTACCTATCTTTTGGCTTCAAGTCTTGCACTTGGGAACTTTAAGACCCTGTTTTTGAGATGCAATGCACTTTTGGAACTCTAGAATGCTCCCTTTACAGTTTGCTGAATTTCTGGAATACTTATAGCCTAATGATATTTACATCACGGTATATAATCATAGTATTCTGAATTACTGAGAATCCTCCAATAGAAGGTTCACTTTGTATTGGTCATATCCAACATCATATTGACACTATTGTGGCCTATATAGGTCATTATCAGTGGGAAATATACAACTGGTATATATATATATATATATACATTTTAATGTGGATGTTTAGGTATATGTATTAACTGTCGTTTCATTTTAGACTGGAAGTTAGTCTTGTCCTGTGCCCGTTACCACTCTTTCTAATTATTTGTTTCCTATTCATTGAATGCAGACCTCTAGTGGTGGGGACCTCTATTGATATTCTGTCAGGCTAACAGGCAGCATTACATGACCTTCCTGAGTCTACAATTGAGTTGTAGGGACATTTAGATACCACTAAGCACTGTAATTGTTCGTCTTTTTATCTATATATATATATATATATATATATATATATATATATATATATATATATATATACAGTATATATAAATATTTATTTATGAATAAATAGAACATTTTCTTCTATGTGAAGAACATTGGAATGTGACATTAATATTTCATGTTGGTTAAACGCAATCGGGTTTGCTCGACTCGTTGGGTGTTAGGTTTATTTCATCTTTTCGCGCTCCATGGAAGTGTATGTGGGAATATATTAACACTGTCACAATATTCTAACTTCAGCTTTATGTGCTTGCTGGGTTAGCGAGGGAGTGGAAACTTTTTACTTTCAGCTTGTAATACGCGCACTACCCAACACGCACAAAAAGATTTCTTCTAGCGGAGTTAGTGAGCGAGCGGGAGCGATAAGTAGCTATCCACTCATAATCTAGCCCTAAATGTTTGTCAGTTTTGAGGTTAAATAAGAAAAGGGAAAATGCCCTTAAAATGCCTGGGCCTATTTTTAAATTCCGCCCTGAATTCCACCACGACTTGCCTTATATGGAGGCGCTAATTGCCTCTGTAGAAGAAACATATAGCCACTGTCATTATTTCTCTGCTGAAGTCAATTAGGGACAGATATGTGGCAGGGTTACACTTGTGTAGCCTGCTATGTGCATTTTGAGTTCATAGAACTGGAATACCCACAATCTTCAGATTTAAATTACAGAAAAAAAGGAGTAAAATAAACAATTACATTATACTGTAAAGCAATGATACTATAAATAATTAAACATTCTGTATTGCAATCTCAAGGTGTTCACTGTCCCTTTAAAGGGACACAAAACGCAAAAAAAAAAAATCATAATTCAGATAGAAAATACAATTTTAAACAAATTTCAAATTTACTTCTGTCATCAAATTTGCTTAATTATCTTTATATCCTTTTTTAAGGAGCAGCAATACACTACTGGGAGCTAGCAGAACATGCTGGGTCAGCCAATGACAAGGGACATATATGTGCTGCCACCAATAAGCAGCTAGCTCCCAGTAAGGCATTTCTGCCCCTTAGTCTACCTATGTATACTCTTCAACTAATGATACCAAAAGAAGAAAGCAAATTAGATAATATAAATACACTGGAAAGTAGTTTTTATGTGACTCAAGAAAGTTTCATTTGACTTTCCTATCCCTTTAAAGGGACAGTCTAGTCCAAAATAAACTTTCATGATTCAGATAGGGCATGTCATTTTAAACAACGTTCCAATTTACCTTTATCACCAATTTTGCTTTGTTCTCTTGATATTCGTAGTTGAAAGCTAAACCTAGGTAGGCTCATATACTAATTTCTTAGACATTGAAGGTTGCCTCTTATCTGAATGCATTTTGAACAATTTTCACCAATAGAGGGCATAAGTTCATGTGTGTCATACAGATAACATTGTGCTCACTCTCGTAGAGTTACCTAGGAGTCAGCACTGATTGGCTAAAATGCAAATCTGACAAAAGCACTGAGATAAGGGGGCAGTCTGCAGAGGGTTAGATACAAGGTAATCACAGAGGTAAAAAGTATATTAATATAACTGAGATAAGGGGCAGTCTGCAGAGGGTTAGATACAAGGTAATCACAGAGGTAAAAAGTATATTAATATAACTGAGATTAGGAGCAGTCTGCAGAGGCTTAGCTACAAGGTAATCACAGAGGTAAAAAGTATATTAATATAACTGAGATAAGGAGCAGTCTGCAGAGGCTTAGATACAAGATAATCACAGAGGTAAAAGTATATTAATATAACTGAGATAAGGAGCAGTCTGCAGAGGGTTAGATACAGGGTAATCACAGAGGTAAAAAGTATATTAATATAACTGAGATAAGGAGCAGTCTGCAGAGGCTTAGATACAGGGTAATCACAGAGGTAAACAGTATATTAATATAACTTAGATAAGGAGTAGTCTGCAGAGACTTAGATACAAGGTAATCACAGAGGTAAAAAGTATATTAATATAACTGAGATAAAGAGCAGTCTGCAGAGGCTTAGATACAGGGTAATCACAGAGGTAAACAGTATACTAATATAACTTAGATAAGGAGTAGTCTGCAGAGACTTAGATACAAGGTAATCACAGAGGTAAAAAGTGTACCATCAATCATACACCAGGGCCTGGGAATCGGAGCTAGGCTTCACAATTCCCTCAGAAACATGGGACATTATCTTCCTGCAAATGGGCAAGGCACCATCCTCAATGGGAATCACAGAGACAAATATGAAGTTGCTGGGGAGGTGGTATCTACACCCGAGTAGGCTAGCTAAGATTTTTCAGCATTCCGATCCCCTATGCTGGAGGGACTGTAAACAGGAGGGCACGCTATGCCACATATGGTGGGATTGTCCTATACTCCAGCCATACTGGCGGGAGGTGCACAGGGAAATTCAGAAAGTCCTCACGCAGACAATTCCCTACGAACCCCTAACACTATTATTTAATAAACCTCCCAAAATCAGGTGCAAGTACAAGTCTACCTTATTATACATTATGCTCAGTAGTGCTAAGCAGCTAGTCCCAAGACTCTGGAAGCAATGTAGACCCCCGTCCAAGATAGAATGGTCTCAAAACGTCACACTCCTTCTGTCCTTAGAAAGATACCACTATCTCAACACTGACAGGATGGATTTTTATTGTGCAATGTCTCTTTATTGGGAGACGTATATTAATGCAGACAATAGGAACCACCCCCGCACAGGTAACCCTAACATAATGCTTTCACACTAAACCACCCAGCAGACAAGTGGGGTCCTGTGGGTCTGGCCCTGAGCTCGTGCCTCATTCTATTCTATTCCATTTTATTTTAATCCATTTCATCTCTTCCTGATGTAAATGATCAACATATGGCAATGTATGGCACCATATAATCCTACATTTCTGCGCAATATACCATGGGACTGTAAAAAAGCGGTGCAATATTAAGGTAATCACAGAGGTAAAAAGTATATTAATATTACTGAGATAAGGAGCAGTCTGCAGAGGGTTAGATACAGGGTAATCACAGAGGTAAAAAGTATATTCATATAACTGAGATAAGGAGCAGTCTGCAGAGGCTTAGATACAAGGTAATCACAGAGGTAAAAATTATATTAATATAACTGAGATAAGGAGCAGTCTGCAGAGGCTTAGATACAAGGTAATCACAGAGGTAAAAAGTATATTAATATAACTGAGATAAGGGGGCAGTCTGCAGAGTCTTAGATACAAGGTAATCACAGAGGTAAAAAGTATATTAATATAACTGAGATAAGGAGCAGTCTGCAGAGGATTAGATACAGAGTAATCACAGAGGTAAAAAGTATATTAATATTCCTGAGATAAGGAGCAGTCTGCATAGGGTTAGATACAGGGTAATCACAGAGGTAAAAAGTATATTAATATAACTGAGATAAGGAGCAGTCTGCAGAGGCTTAGATACAAGGTAATCACAGAGATAAAAAGTATATTAATATAACTGAGATAAGGGGGCAGTCTGCAGAGGCTTAAATACAAGGTAATCACAGAGGTAAAAAGTATATTAATATTACTGAGATAAGGAGCAGTCTGCAGAGGGTTAGATACAGGGTAATCACAGAGGTAAAAAGTATATTAATATAACTGAGATAAGGAGCAGTCTGCAGAGGCTTAGATACAAGCTAATCACAGAGGTAAAAAGTATATTAACATAACTGAGATAAGGAGCAGTCTGCGGAGGCTTAGATACAGAGTAATCACAGAGGTAAAAAGTATATTAATATAACTGAGATAAGGAGCAGTCTGCAGAGGCTTAGATACAAGGAGGTAAAATGTATATTAATCTAACAGTGTTGGTTATGCAAAACTGGGGAATGGTTAATAAAGGGATTATCTATCTTTTAAACAAAAACATTTGTGGTGTAGACTGTCCTTTTAAATCACAAGAAAGGGGGGTGATAAATAATAAAAGAACATTGCAGTTTTTTACTAAGTATGATTAAACATTTTATATAACAACCTCACTGAGTTTTAAGTCCATTTAAGCAGTAATATCAATCAGAATATTAGGGCAATAAAGAGCAGGAGTATTTAGTGTCTATGATAGTTTCTTGTCTGTGTATCTCAGCAACATGTCCTGCTTTTTAGAGTCTGTAGAGATCATCCATCATTTTGCTTGTTTGGAAACAAGGGTAACAATTTGTTAACACATTTTTGCAATTTACAAACAATTTCTCTGGCTACAAATAGGATGTGGTGTTTTTTTAGACAGTAAAAGTGCACTTAGTGCTTAGTGCCAGATTAAAGCTGTGTGGGGAATGCAGTCTCTGTCCCTTCTATGTGCATTTCAGAATTAATGATACTTTATTTAAAGATCTTTAGTAAGATGGTTAGGTATAAAAGCATTCCCATTTTGTACATGGAAGCAAAATAGGCTGGAACTATTATTTAGGGGGGGAGTAACTGGGGGGAAAGTCTCACAATGGTCAAAATGTATTAAAGGGGCACTAAAGCCAATTTTTTTCTTTCATGATTAGGATAGAGCATTAATTTCAAGCAATTTTCTAGTTTACTCCTATTATTAATTTTCTTCGTTTCCTTGCTATCTTTATTTGAAAAGCAAGAATGTCATCTTAGGAGCCGGGATATTTTGAGTTCAGCACTTTGGTTGTGCTTGCTGATTGGTGGCTAAATTTTGCCACCAATCAGCAAGTACTATCCGGTGCCGAACCAAAGATGGGCTGGCTTCCTTAGGTTAGATTCCTGCTTTTTCAAATAAAGATACCAAGAGAACGAAGAAAAAATTATATTTAGAGTAAATTAGAAAGTTGCTTAAAATTGCTGTTCTAAAATTTGGCTTTGGTATCCCTTTAAATTACATGCCTCTCTGAATAATTAAAGTTTAATTTGGACTAGACTGTTCCTTTAAAGTCATAAAGTATTTCCCTGTAAGTTTTATTTCCTAGACCATGTACCATTTAGCAGCCCTCCTTAAAATGTTTTCTAGTGTCTAGTCAAGTTGCACTATAAGACAGAGTGACACACTGTTTTGAGTGTATTCTCCACACTATGGATAATAATTTTCATCAATGAAACTGGGTTATAGGGTGCGTATATAACAGCAATCTGGCATTTTTCTATTACAAACTAATATAATTTAATTTGGGGGGGGGGATATGGGGGTAAGGCATATTCCAGTAATCCCCTTGAGGAAAGCAGGGTCTGTGCATTCTATGGACTCAACTAAAAATAGGGCTGGTCTTCAATTTTTTCCAGGGCTGTTTTTTATTCCCAGTCTGACCCTGCACTTGTTCATTCACAAATGCTGCATCACTGGCCACAGATGTGCATGGACAGAACGTTATTTGTCTGCTCAGACAAAGGAATATAACGTCATCCCAGTCTGCCATTTTATTCTACCCAGGTTGCCTACAGCCTGTATCATTTGCATCCTATTCCAAAACACAACCAAATTAAAAAACCCTGCAAAAAAAGTATTACAAGGCATAAAGCATTGGAATTCCGGTGGGCTATAATAAAGGATAGTCAAGATTTTGTCTTAAAAATAAAAGACAAATATTTAAATAATAATAAAGTGTGTTAATTTCTCTGTAATTCTGGTGTTATTTCAACAACAATAAGTAATCAAACAAAGAATAAAAAAAGTAAAAACGAATGGTGCTCTTGTGTATTTTTGGATTCCTTTTAACAAACACCATTGCCGAGCACCTTGGGCTGTTTTTGAGTTCATTCCCATTTAATTCTAATATAGGTAACAGAAAGAGGCGCTGGTTTATAGGGGTTTTCAGAAGGTTCCTCTCTGTGTTCCACGATTCCTCCAAAACAGCGGTGTCTGTATCTGTTTAGAGAATATCACAATGGCGTAGTGTTTCCAAACACCTTACAAATAAGTGTAGAATACTCACAGAATGGCATTAGAATAACGGCTCCACAAACGGTCAGGAAAGAAAAAACGAATTTCTTTGAATAAAAGATGTTGTTTTATTTGGCTCAACACGTTTCTATGAGTATACCGTCTTTCTCAAGAGTTAAAACATAGTATGGCTTACAAAAAAGTCATACACAATACAGCAATGCAGGCGGCCTTAAATACACAACCATGAACGATATCTGATAGCTCATTGGTTAAGGTCAGATTTACACCCGATATTGTAAAAAACATAAAAAAACAAAGTTAAAAAGTTATTATACAAAAATATAAAAATATAACACATGTTATATCTAAGTTAGAACATAAAATTCCTACCTAAACAAATGATTAATCAACAACCAATAAAAACACATTATTTTGATAAAGAGTAGTATCCACCAATCCTGAACTGTACTGTTTTTCAGTTCTCTTTCAAGTTGTCCTGCATGTTAAAGTCCCCAAACAGGTCCGTTTCTATGTGTCATGATCACATGGTGTTATTTATCCAATAAGAAACGGATAGCTGTCAGTTCTTAAAGGGACAGTCTACAATAGAATTGTTATTGTTTTAATGATGTGATTACCTTGTATCTAAGAACCTTCTTCCAGCCCCCTGATCACATGACTGTGACTGTTTATTATCTATTGTCTTGCATTTAGCATTGTATTGTGCTAGATCTTAAATAACCCTCTGTGCCTGAACACAGTGTTATCTATATGGCCCACGTGTACTTTCTGTCTCTTTGTGTTGAAAAGAGATTTAAAAAGCATGTGATAAGAGGCAGCCCTCAAAGGCTTAGAAATTAGCATATGGGCCTACCTATGTTTAGTTTAAACTAAGAATACCAAGAGAAAAAAGCAAATTTGATGATAAAAGTAAATTGGAAAGTTGATTACAAGTCCTATCTGAATAATGAAAGTTTAACTTTGACTGTCCCTTTAAGAGTACAATTAAATAAGTCCCGGAATGAACTAAAGTGTTAATCAGCCACAAAAATAGAAAAAGATGTATATGTTAAATCGCTTATAACATACTAATGCACAATTCCACATTTTTAAAATAACCCAAAGGGCTATCTTTAGGAAATCTTTTCAAAAGATCGATAAATAGGTGCCTTGATATATTGCTTGAGTCTGCAAATCTATAGGATATTTTACATATTTGCACTTCTCCAAATATATCTAGCATAAAGTTTACAAATATACAAAATAAAAAAAAATTAAAAAAAAATTAGCATTTTGGATCAATGTTGTAAATACATATGTATAAGTCAACAAAAAGCGGTATTTACAACATTGATCCAAAATGCTATTTTAACAGCCTTTGAGAGAGACTGTTGGAAGCCAGCGGTTTTAATCAGAGGGGAGTGCTTATGCATATTGTATACACTTTATTTTATCTCCATTTAATTCTAATCATTGAAAAAAGTGAATTAATTAAAAATTCAACTGTAGTACAATATGTATAGACTAAATGTATGTTGCAACTGGAGAGAGCGGGGTTTCCTTTTAAATGTCAATCACAGATAGGTATTATTGGTAATGATATTTGTATTGATTTCGTAACTATAGTGTGATGGACTCCGGATACCTCGACTAGGTATCTCTGCCAAAGGATCATTCCTTAACCTGGAACCTGTAGCTGTAGAGCAGAAAAAGTTATTTTAGCAGGAGCCCACCTTAATAACCAGACGAGACCATGGTGAAACACAAAAATATTTTATTGGGACAAACACACAGCTTATATACACATTTGCCATCTTGATAACAGCCTTATCTGATCCACATATTTCCGCCCCTCCAGACAGGCTGGCACCTCCATAGGAACAATAGTCACATAGGGATCCCATTATAGCTAGGTCACAGTTTTGGGGTGATCCCAAGGGAGCAGAAGCTATTCCCAGGTACCCTTGGAGAGCTCCAGGCCCCAAGATGTCCCAGTCCAAAAAACAACATGATCTGTTGCTGGGGCCTGGAGCGGCAGTTAGTCAAAGGGTACACTGGGTAAGCCAGAGGTGGAGAGGGGTCCAAAACCCGGCTTCTGGAGTGAGCTCCCTTCTGGCAATCACCCCAACCCTTGTCCCTCAAAGGTAGTACAAGTCTCCAAAAGAGCGGAGCTATGGGGCAAAGAACCTCTGGAGTGACCTAGGTCAAAGTTCAGAGGGTATCCCTATCGAGCCCAGCCGGCGAGTAGTTCCATAAGATCTTGGCTGGGTCTCGTGAGTCAGGAAGAGGTAAGTGGGCAGCAATCAGCTCTTTCTTGGCAATGTGTAATCCTAGTAATAATGAAAAGGGGAGCTGGGGGAAACACAGCAATCCACAGTATGGGAGGAGGTAGCCTTGGCAGCCTGGTATCCGTGACATATAGATATCTTGTAGATATGTTTATTTTATGTGCTTACATTTAATTGATGAGGACAAATTCAGTATTGTTTGATATCTGCCGCAATTTGACCATCATCAAAAATGGCCATCTTCGTTGTTGGCGTAGTCAGCACCATCTTGTTTTATGGGTCTGAATTTATTATGGTTTATCCAATCTGTGTTATTGGTCAATCTGTGGGTGTTTGGCATTTAGCAAGTGCCTGTGGTTGATGAATTTGATGTGAATATTTTGTTGATATTTAGTCAATAACTTGTAGTTTGATAACTTGTGATCACCAAAGTCAATGGTGGCATGCATTATACGAGTGACTTTTCCAATATCTGATCTTACATGTCGCCTTCACAACTGACAAGATTTGAGTTGCCCCCCCCAATATTAATTCACTGCGTGTACAATTCATAATTTTATAAGATCCTATCTGATTTGTGCACAAATTTCACAGTTCAAAAGTGAGATTTGATCTATATTTTTATCATTAAATAAAAAAACAATAAGGTTTGTAATATAAACTTGCATTATACATTTTACATATAAAATTCATTTTGAGCAGTCATATCCAAGTTGTCCTACTGACTGATCAGAATATTATTGCTGAATTTTTCTTACGTTAAGTATAGGGGTCAAATTTAAATGGACCAAATTTGTTTGAAAATCATGAGAAAAGTCACTCAATACGTATTGGAAAACTATTCAGGTGGAATAGAATCTAGGATATAGTATGGTAATGTAAAACATCCTTGTAATCTTTTGGTCTTTTAATGATGGACAAACACGTATTGTACGATACTACTGGGTAAATGACATTGCTTTTTCACCTCCTTAATGTATTATTCACGTGTATTAGACCTATACATATCTCTGTGGCAAATAGGCATACATAATACAATCCACCATCGTATCTGGTGCAATATTGTTGGGTTTAAAGGACTGTTAAACTTGAAATTTCAACAACACATAAAATGTTTCATTATTGCAAGTGAAACATTATTGCCATATACATTCATTATTTATTTTGCAGAATTTTGCTGTAAAATGCATCTAAAAATTGTGCTTGTTTCACTTTCTCCCAGGGAGGCTTGGGTTAATAATTTTAGGCAATTTATGTGAGCTTTTGTTTACTTGTCCCTCCCTAAGCTTCAGTGGTGTCACATGCTTTTAAAAGGTGGATTATCAGTTTTGCATCCATAATCATGATAGGAAAATTATTTGTTGCAATAGTAACTAAGTTGAATCAGTGCTAAACCTCCTAAAGGGACATTAAACACGTTGAGATGGTAATATAAAAATCGTATATATAAAAAAAAAGTCTGCAATATACTTTTATTATTTATTTTGTCCCCTTTTCCTGCAATTCCATTCTGAAATGAAATGTAGTTCCTGTTAGAAATGGAAGTGCAGAACACTGCTATAATCCACACATCCATTGGCTGCACACTCTAGTGACCTATTTATAATTGTCCCGAATTGGCCACAGCAGAGAAGGTAACCTAAGTTACAACATGGCAGCTCCCATTGTTTTATAGACACTAAAACTTAACACTTATTTTGTCAATATTTAAACAGCTAATTTAACTTTTAAAAATACATCTACATTATATTCTCAGACTAATCTTTTCTTTTTTTTTCTTTTTCTTTTTTTTTAAAATAATTTTTATTGAGGTAGCAATGGCATACACAAACAAGATCTTACAATTATCATGGTAACACGCCTATCCACATACATCAAGTCTCATGCATCTAATACAGAAGGCATGTCCTAGAGACCAGAAGTACCATTAGGTCCTATGCAATAGGAGATATAATAAGCAATGAGTGGCACCTCTTTTTATGTATGAACATTCTAATTTGGACAACAGAAAACCAGTTAGCAAGTGGTAATCATATGACCTAACTTTTGTGTACAAACTCTAAATAGGAATAAGTTGGTCTATGTGTGTCCACTACACATTCAGTATAACATAAAACAATATGTATTAACACGGAGAAATAACATTGTTCACCTGGATCGTAATCTCCCCTCAAAGTATTGGGAGATATTAGAAGTTGCTTTAATTACCAAGCTCAATAGCATCCAGGAGATAAAAAAAAAGTTCAGAATGCCACAGAAGGTGTATGCCGAGGCGACAGGGAGGAAGAGAAAAAGAAAGGGTGGGGGGGGGTGAGAAGGGAACAGCTCAGTAAATGCGGAGAGCTTTAATAGGCGGACCACATCTTTTGGGTGTCAGCCCCCAAGTCTGTACTCTATCAATCTTTTCTTTTAATGTATTATTCTATCTAGCATGTATTTAGTGTTTAATGTCCCTTTAAGGGAATACAAGAGGGCTAGCTGCCCCAGTCTTCACATGTGTAAACATGTGCTATATATGAATATTAGTTTGTGATTGGTTAGCAGGGGTTATTTTGTTCTGGGGGACAGGGAAATCAGTTAAAAGAATAAACAAAACAATATACTCATTTGACATAACAAAATCAGTTAAAAGAATAAACAAAACAATATACTCATTTGACATAACAAAGTTGCAGTTTTCATTGCAAAATTATTCTTATATATGAAGGTTCATAATCATGTAGTTTACAATTTGTGTTTAATGTCCCTTTAAGCATTTTGAAATTGTTAGTTTATATTAAAGATTAGAATCAGGTGTTTGTTCTTTTGTCTTTCAGACATATTCACATTATTGGAAGATCGATGAATTACAGGGACTTTTGCAATTAATGAACTACGTTTAAAAAAATAATTTTACTTGTTCTATGAATATTAAATATTTGACAAAAATTCACTCAGTTGAATGAATATTATATTCAGTGTAAAAGGACACTAACGTCAAAATTAAACTTACAGGATTCATATAGAGCAGAAGTTTTAAGAGACTTTCCAATTGACTTCCATTATCAGTTTTTTATATGCACATTTTTTTTATATACACTTATATGTTTATGTATATGAGCCTGTCATTGGGTGATGGCTGTTATATGATAAAGGAGGTCGGCAAATTAAAGTAAATTTTGAAATTTTTCAGAAAAATCTACTGCTTATTTAAAATTCAGAGTAAGTACTATTGCATTGTATTGTTATTATGAATATTGGATTCAGATTTGTCAATTAATATTAACAAAAATCTTTAATGTTAAAAGAACATACAACTTCTGTATGACTAAAATTCAGCATTTAGTGCTTGACTGGCAGTCCCTAACATCAGTTATTTGTAATACCATAGTTATCATAGGAAAGGTCCAGCATAGGCACTGCAAAGTAAAGGTGCACGATTCCCAGGTTCTGCCCAAACCTCAAATCCAATGAATTTCCAAAGAAGGAACAGTGGTGCTGTTCCTTCTTTGGAAATTCATTTGTAATACTATGACAGGATTGGACAGGGGACGATGGACAAATTAATTGTAAGACCCCCTATACATCATTACAAACAAAGGAGCTTATTAACCAAACAATACAGGGAGTGCAGAATTATTAGGCAAGTTGTATTTTTGAGGATTAATTTTATTATTGAACAACAACCATGTTCTCAATGAACCCAAAAAACTCATTAAAGGGACAGTCTACACCAGAATTTTTATTGTTTTAAAGGATAGATAATCCCTTTATTACCCATTTCCCAGTTTTGCATAACCAACACAGTTATAATAATATACTTTTAACCTCTGTGATTATCTTGTATCTAAGCCTCTGCAAACTGCCCCTTTTTTCAGTTCTTTTGACAGACTTGCAGTCTAGCCAATCAGTGCCTGCTCCCAGATTACTTCACGTGCACGAGCACAGTGTTATCTATATGAAATATGTGAACTAACACCCTCTAGTGGTGAAAAACTGTTAAAATGCAATCTGAAAGAGGTGGGCTTCAAGGACTAAGAAATTAGCATATGAACCTCCTAGGTTAAGCTTTCAACTAAGCATACCAAGAGAACAAAGCAAAATTGGTGATAAAAGTAAATTGGAAAATTGTTTAAAATTACATGCTCTATCTGAATCATGAAAGTTAATTTTGGCCTAGACTGTCCCTTTAATATCAAAGCTGAATAGTTTTGGAAGTAGTTTTTAGTTTGTTTTTAGTTATAGCTATTTTAGGGGGATATCTGTGTGTTCAGGTGACTATTACTGTGCATAATTATTAGGCAACTTAACAAAAAACAAATATATACCCATTTCAATTATTTATTTTTACCAGTGAAACCAATATAACATCTCAACATTCACAAATATACATTTCTGACATTCAAAAACAAAACAAAAACAAATCAGTGACCAATATAGCCACCTTTCTTTGCAAGGACACTCAAAAGCCTGCCATCCATGGATTCTGTCAGTGTTTTGATCTGTTCACCATCAACATTGCGTGCAGCAGCAACCACAGCCTCCCAGACACTGTTCAGAGAGGTGTACTGTTTTCCCTCCTTGTAAATCTCACATTTGATGATGGACCACAGGTTCTCAATGGGGTTCAGATCAGGTGAACAAGGAGGCCATGTCATTAGATTTTCTTCTTTTATACCCTTTCTTGCCAGCCACGCTGTGGAGTACTTGGACGAGTGTGATGGAGCATTGTCCTGCATGAAAATCATGTTTTTCTTGAAGGATGCAGACTTCTTCCTGTACCACTGCTTGAAGAAGGTGTCTTCCAGAAACTGGCAGTAGGACTGGGAGTTGAGCTTGACTCCATCCTCAACCCGAAAAGGCCCCACAAGCTCATTTTTGATGATACCAGCCCAAACCAGTACTCCACCTCCACCTTGCTGGCGTCTGAGTCGGACTGGAGCTCTCTGCCCTTTACCAATCCAGCCACGGGCCCATCCATCTGGCCCATCAAGACTCACTCTCATTTCATCAGTCCATAAAACCTTAGAAAAATCAGTCTTGAGATATTTCTTGGCCCAGTCTTGACGTTTCAGTTTGTGTGTCTTGTTCAGTTTTGGTCGTCTTTCAGCCTTTCTTACCGTGGCCATGTCTCTGAGTATTGCACACCTTGTGCTTTTGGGCACTCCAGTGATTTTGCAGCTCTGAAATATGGCCAAACTGGTGGCAAGTGGCATCTTGGCAGCTGCACGCTTGACTTTTCTCAGTTCATGGGCAGTTATTTTGCGCCTTGGTTTTTCCACACGCTTCTTGCGACCCTGTTGACTATTTTGAATGAAACGCTTGATTGTTCGATGATCACGCTTCAGAAGCTTTGCAATTTTAAGAGTGCTGCATCCCTCTGCAAGATATCTCACTATTTTTGACTTTTCTGAGCCTGTCAAGTCCTTCTTTTGACCCATTTTGCCAAAGGAAAGGAAGTTGCCTAATAATTATGCACACCTGATATAGGGTGTTGATGTCATTAGACCACACCCCTTCTCATTACAGAGATGCACATCACCTAATATGCTTAATTGGTAGTAGGCTTTCGAGCCTATACAGCTTGGAGTAAGACAACATGCATAAAGAGGATGATCTGGTCAAAATACTCATTTGCCTAATAATTCTGAACTCCCTGTATAACCCCTCCCCCTACCCCCATTCATGCACCTTTTTTGGCACCAAATGGCACAAACCAATCATGCACATATTAAAGAAATTTCACAAAAATCAGCAAAAAAGGCTTTCCCTCTAAACTAAAATCCACTGCTGAACATTTCAAATTCCACTTTCTACAACATTGTAATTTTAACATATGAGGTTTTGCAATATTTTTTTGCAGCCTTTTTACCAGCAATAAATCTTCAAGGACAAATGAAACTCACTGCAAATGAGTAATGAATTGCTACATGTGTTGTCGCTGGAGAGCTTGTGAGTAAAGTCATTTCTTGCAGTGCAAATTATACACTAATTTAATTGCAAACTGTAATAATTAATATAATGTACTGATTGTTTTTGCTGCTATGTGATGTCAACAAATAATTATAATTCTCGCAGCTAATTGTAAGACTTCTTCCCGGCTGCTGCTGAAAACATCTTAAAGGAAAATAATACAGAGTAATAACAAAATGCTTAAATGTGCTAGAGCTTTTTATTACTGCGGTATTGCTTCCTCGGACATAAGTGTTTCATCTCTGCAATGGTTTTAAAAACATACGGCTAGATTACGAGTTGTGCATTAGGGTAAAAAAGCAGCATTAACAAGTCCTAACGCTGCTTTCTCTTGCAAGGTGTATCCAGTCCACGGATTCATCCTTTACTTGTGGGATATTCTCATTCCCTACAGGAAGTAGCAAAGAGAGCACACAGCAAAGCTGTCCATATAGCTCCCCCTCTAGCTCCACCCCCCAGTCATTCTCTTTGCTGGCTCTAAGCACTAGGGTCTCTCTCGGGAGTGTAAAGTGAATGTGGTGTTAGAATTGTAGTTTTATTATCTTCAATCAAAAGATTGTTATTTTAAATGGTACCGGTTTGTATTATTTACTTTCTAGCAGAAAAGTGATGAAGATTTCTGCTGAGAGGAAAATGATTTTAGCATGTTGTAACTAAAATCCACTGCTGTTCCCACACAGGACTGAGGAGTACCAGAAAACTTCAGTTGGGGGGAACAGTTTGCAGGGTGATCTGCAATAAGGTATGTTCAGACATTTATTTCTAGACAAGACTGAGATAATGCTAGAAGAGACTGACAATATCCCCATGAGGGGAGGGTAAGCTATGTTCACAGACTTAGTAAGGAATTGAATGCTTACATAATAGGGCTAATATACTGTTTGAAACTTATTCAGGGCAATCGATTGTTTGGCTAAGGAAAAATCGTTTTGCAAGACACTTTGAAAGCCCTTTTGGGTTTTTTTCTGGGGTTATTACCACATGGCTGTTTTTTAGTCACTTAGGAGTGATTTACTAGGCCTCACAGCTCCGGAGTAGAGTGGGAGGGGCCTAATTTCGCGCCTCAGATGCGCACTTAGAATTGCAGATAAGTTCATGCTGTTTCACATGGAGGGTCCTGCTGATGTTTGAGGGCCTAAAAGAAGCTATATTCCCCCAAATCTGATCCCTATGGGAAGGTAGGGCCACAGCAAGGCTGTGGCAAGGTGCTGTAGTGATTTAACCAGGTGTTGGCTATAGGCTGCTCCGGTTTGGGCATTAAGGGGTTAATCGTTTTGAAACTTGGGGTGAAATCTTATTAAGGCTTTAGCTACATACTGTGAAAATTTCAGAAAGATTGCTGCATTTTTCACCGTTTTGTAAAATTGTGTGCTCTTTTTATCACTTAAAGGCACAGTAACGTTTTTTTCAAATTGTGTTTTTTATTTGATTAAAGTGATTCCAAGCCTGTTTGTGTGCTCTACTAGTCTGTTAAACATGTCTGACACTAAGGAAAATCCTTGTTCAATGTGTTTAGAAGCCATGGTGGAACCCCCTCTCAGAATGTGTCCCACTTGTACTGATATGTCTATACACTTTAAAGATCATATTGTTGCACTTAAGAATGTGGCCCAAGATGATTCTCAGACTGAAGGTAACAAGGGTAGCCCGCCTGCCTCTCCCCAAGTGTCACAACCAGTTACGCCCGCACAAGCGACGCCTAGTACCTCTAGTGCGTCTAACCCTTTTACATTACAAGACTTAGCGGCAGTCATAGATAATTCTCTTACAGCCTTCTTATCTAAACTGCCCGTGTTACCTGCAAAGCGTGATAGCTCCGTTTTAAGAACAGATTATGAGCATTCTGACGCTTTGGTAGCCGTATCCGATATACCCTCACAATGCTCTGAAGTGGGAGCGAGGGATTTGATGTCTGATGGAGAAGTCTCTGATTCAGGAAGGGTTCCTCCCCAGACAGATTCAGATACATTGGCTTTTAAATTTAAACTAGAACACCTCCGTGTTTTACTTAGGGAGGTATTAGCTACTCTGGATGACTGTGACCCTTTGGTGATCCCAGAGAAATTGTGTAAAATGGACAAGTACCTAGAGGTCCCTGTTTACACGGATGCGTTTCCGGTCCCTAAGAGGATTGCGGATATCGTTACTAGGGAGTGGGATAGGCCAGGTGTCCCTTTTGTCCCCCCTCCTGTTTTTAAGAAAATGTTCCCCATATCTGACCCCATGCGGGACTCGTGGCAGACGGTCCCTAAGGTGGAGGGGGCTGTTTCTACACTAGCTAAACGCACAACCATACCAATTGAAGACAGTTGTGCTTTTAAAGACCCTATGGATAAAAAATTAGAGGGTTTACATAAGAAAATTTTTGTTCAACAAGGTTTTCTTCTCCAACCTATTGCCTGCATTATTCCTGTAACTACTGCAGCTGCTTTCTGGTTTGAGGCGCTGGAGGACTCGCTCCAGACGGAGACCTCATATGAGGAAATTATGGATAGAATTAAGGCTCTAAAGCTAGCTAATTCTTTTATCACTGACGCCGCTTTCCAAATAGCTAAGTTAGTGGCGAAAAATTCAGGTTTCGCCATTTTGGCGCGCAGGGCGCTATGGCTAAAGTGCTGGTCGGCCGATGTGTTGTCTAAATCCAAGCTTTTGAACATTCCTTTCAAACGGAAGACCCTATTCAGGCCTGAATTGAAAGAGATTATTTCAGATATCACCGGGGGAAAAGGCCATGCTCTCCCTCAGGACAAAGCCTTTAAAACAAAGAACAAAGCTAATTTTCGTTCCTTTCGCAATTTCAGGAATGGCCCCGCTTCATCCTCTCCGGCTGCAAAGCAAGAGGGTAACGCTTCACAGCCCAAGGCAAACTGGAAACCTTACCAGGGCTGGAATAAGGGTAAACAGGCCAAAAAGCCTGCAGCTGCCACCAAGACAGCATGTAGGGGGCAGACTCTCTCTCTTCGCTCAGGCCTGGGCAAGAGATGTACATGATCCTTGGGCATTAGAGATTGTAGCCCAGGGATACCTTCTAGAATTCAAGGACTCTCCTCCAAGGGGAAGGTTCCACATTTCTTGTCTGTCTACAGATCAGACAAAGGAAGAAGATCTACATACAATGGGAGTGATCCACCCAGTTCCAATTGCAGAACAAGGACTGGGGTTTTACTCAAACCTGTTTGTGGTTCCCAAAAAAGAAGGAACTTTCAGACCAATCCTGGATCTCAAAATTCTAAACAAATTCCTCAGAGTCCCATCATTCAAGATGGAGACCATTCGGACAATCTTACCAATGATCCAGGAGGGTCAATATATGACTACCGTGGATCTAAAGGTTGCGTATCTGCACATTCCTATCCACAAAGATCATCACCAGTTTCTCAGGTTCGCCTTTCTGGACAAGCATTTTCAGTATGTGGCTCTTCCTTTCAGGTTGGCCACTGCTCCCAGAATTTTCACAAAGGTGCTAGGGTCCCTCTTGGCAGTTCTAAGACCGCGGGGCATAGCAGTGGCGCCTTACCTAGACGACATCTTAATTCAGGCCAGAATCAAGCAGGAGAAGGCTTCGGTGATTCTGATAGCGTCTGCGTGGCCACGCAGGACTTGGTATGCAGACCTAGTGGACATGTCATCTGTCCCACCATGGACACTGCCAATGAGGCAGGATCTTCTAATACAGGGTCCGTTCAAGCATCCAAATTTAGTTTCTCTACGTCTGACTGCTTGGAGATTGAACGCTTAATTCTATCAAAGCGTGGGTTCTCTGAGTCAGTTATAGATACTCTGATTCAGGCTAGAGTCACCAGGAAAATCTACAATAAGATATGGCGGAAATATCCTTGTTGGTGTGAATCCAAGGGTTACTCATGGAGTAAGATTAGGATTCCCAGGATATTGTCCTTTCTCCAAGAAGGACTGGAGAAAGGATTGTCAGCTAGTTCCTTAAAAGGACAAATATCTGCTTTGTCTATCCTGTTACACAAGCGTCTGGCAGAGGTACCAGACGTTCAAGCGTTTGCTCAGGCTTTAGTCAGAATCAAGCCTGTCTATAAACCTGTGGCTCCGCCATGGAGTTTGAATCTAGTTCTTTCAGTTCTTCAAGGGGTTCCGTTTGAATCTTTACATTCCATAGACATTAAGTTGTTATCTTGGAAAGTTTTGTTTTTTGATAGCTATCTCTTCTGCTCGAAGAGTTTCAGAATTATCTGCCTTACAGTGTCATTCACCTTACCTGGTGTTCCACGCAGATAAGGTAGATTTGTGTACCAAGCCTGGTTTTCTTCCTAAAGTTGTTTCTAACAAGAATATTAACCAGGAAATAGTTGTTCCTTCTCTGTGTCCTAATCCATCTTCGAAGAAGGAACGTCTATTACACAATCTTGATGTAGTTCGTGCTTTAAAGTTCTATTTACAAGCAACTAAGGATTTCAGACAAACATCTTCCTTGTTTGTTATCTATTCTGGTAAGAGGAGAGGTCAGAAAGCGACTGCTACCTCTCTTTCCTTTTGGCTGAAAAGCATCATCCGTTTGGCCTATGAGACTGCTGGCCAGCAGCCTCCTGAAACAATTACTGCTCATTCTACCAGAGCAGTGGCTTCCACATGGGCTTTCAAAAATGAGGCTTCTGTTGAACAGATTTTTAAGGCAGCGACTTGGTCTTCACTGCATACTTTTGCCAAATTTTACAAATTCGATACTTTTGCTTCTTCGGAGGCTATTTTTGGGAGAAAGGTTTTGCAAGCAGTGGTGCCTTCCGTTTAAGGTACCTGTCTTGTTCCCTCCCTTCATCCGTGTCCTAAAGCTTTGGTATTGGTATCCCACAAGTAAAGGATGAATCCGTGGACTGGATACACCTTGCAAGAGAAAACAGAATTTATGCTTACCTGATAAATTACTTTCTCTTGCGGTGTATCCAGTCCACGGCCCGCCCTGGCATTTAAGTCAGGTAAAAATTTTTTTGTTTAAACTACAGTCACCACTGCACCCTAGGGTTTCTCCTTTTTCTTACTAACCTTTGGTCGAATGACTGGGGGGTGGAGCTAGAGGGGGAGCTATATGGACAGCTTTGCTGTGTGCTCTCTTTGCTACTTCCTGTAGGGAATGAGAATATCCCACAAGTAAAGGATGAATCCGTGGACTGGATACACCGCAAGAGAAAGTAATTTATTAGGTAAGCATAAATTCTGTTTTTTTACGCCCGCTGGTATTACGAGTCTTGCAGGTTTAGGGGCAACACACACTTTTTTGGCCTTACCGCAAACCGACTTACGTAAACTTCGTAAAGTCTTTTTTCTATGGAACTTCCATAGCGCCGGTATTACGAGTCTGTCCTGGGAGGCCAAAAAGTGAGCGGTACACCCTATACCTACAAGATCCGTAACGCATTTTAAAGTCAATAGTTATAGGCTTACCATAATTTTTAGAGGTGAAACTGGGACCACCTGGTGCGGTGCTAGTGGGGGTGTGGTCAGAAGCGTGGTCAAGGGGGCGTGGCAATTACCGGTCCTTTTAAAGTAGTAGCTTTTATGTGTGTAATGTTTCGTGGATACTCTACCCTTCCTCAGTCAAACAAGTGAATCACACAGTTTAAATAGACCATAACACCACCCCCTAGTGAAAAAGGCACCATTACGTTGTCATGGCAAATAAGTCATTAATCTAAATCTCAGATTCTAAATAATGCCAAACATCAAGCATAATTATCACTCTCATAATTATCAAATTCACAATTTAATATCTGCAGTGTAATATGTGTTTTATGTGTCTAATTAAGGAACAGAGCCAAATACTGATAAGGCATAAATACAACATTGAATGAAAGTAAAAAAGAAACACGTACCTGCTAAATCTGTTTAAGAGGCTACTCTATACCATAATGCAGGAAGATTATAGCCAAAATGCTATTCTGCATAAAGTAAAGCAAGATCAAGGCCAAAAATCCTGCCTGTCTGTACTTCCTAGTCATACCCATATGATTCCCCTAAAGGTGTATTACCGGCAATGTCACCAGGGGTCGGGGGTGTTAAATTCTTAGAAAAATAAACCAAGTAGTACTACAAAATTAAAAAAAAAACTCTACGCTGCTCACTCAGCCTGTATTACTAAATGTAAACTTTGAAGGACACGAACGTTAAGCTAAGCAGGGCTGTATGTAACAAAGTACCAGCATCCAACTATGCTGGAGAGCCACAGTCCAGTCATTTTGAATAATGTGTCTGGGTTTCAGGTGGTCTGAAACCCGGACACATGATTTGAAACCTGGAGGTGGCAACCCTACTGGGACAGAATGAACAACTGGGTGGGACACTGGGACAGCGCCTCCAAACCGGGACAATCCCAGTAAAAGTGGGACTTCTGGTAAGCCTAAGTAGTTATGAGTTTTACACTACAACGCCGTAGCATAAAACTCATAACTAAAGTGCTAAAAAGTACTCAAACACCCATAAACTATCTATTTACCCCTAAACCGAGGCCCTCCCGTATCGCAAACACTATAATAAAATTTTTAACCCCTAATCTGCCGCTCCGGACATCGCCGCCACTGTAATAAACATATGAACCCCTAAATCGCTGCACTCCCGCCTCACAAACACTAGTTAAATAATATTAACCCCTAATCTGCCGCCCCTAACATCGTTGCCACCTACCTTATATTTATTAACCCCTAATCTGCTGCCCCCAACATCGCCACCACTTACCTACATTTATTAACCCCTAATCTGCCGTCCCCAACGTGGGATGTGAAGATGGACCCGCTCCGCGCGGGAAGGATGAAGATAGAAGATGCCGTCTGGATGAAGACTTCTGCCCATCTGGAGGACCACTTCTGCCCATTTGGAGGACCACTTCTGCCCGTCTGGAGGACCACTTCTGCCAGCTTCGTTGAGGACATCTTGCCACTTGGATGAAGACTTCTCCAGGTAAGTGAATCTTCGGGGGTTAGTGTTAGGATTTTTTTAAGGGTGTATTGGCTGGGTTTATTTTTTAGATTAGGGACTTTGGGCCGCAATAGATCTAAATGCCCTTTTAGGGCAATGCCCATCCAAATGCCCTATTCAGGGCAATGGGGAGCTTTGTTTTTTTTAGTTAGTATTTTATTTGGGGGGTTGGTTGTGTGGGTGGGGGGTTTTACTGTTGGGGGGTGTTTGTATTTTTTATTTACAGGTAAAAGAGCTGATTTATTTGGGGCAATGCCCCGCAAAAGGCCCTTTTAAGGGCTATTTGTAGTTTAGTTTAGGCTAGGGTTTTTTTTATTTTGGGGGGGGGGCTTTTTTATTTTGATAGGGCTCTTAGATTAGGTGTAATTAGTTTAAAGATCTTGTAATTTGTTTTTTATTTTCTGTAATTTAGTGGGGGGGTTGTGATTTAGCTAATTTAATTTATTTAATTGTATTTAATGTAGGGAATTTATTTAATTATAGTGTAAGGTTAGGTGTTATTGTAACTTAGGTTAGGTTTTATTTTACAGGTAAATTTGTATTTATTTTATCTAGGTAGTTATTAAATAGTTAATAACTATTTAGTAACTAAACTTGCCTGTGAAATAAAATAAAAATAAAACCTAAGATAGATACAATGTAACTATTAGTTATATTGTAGCTAGCTTAGGGTTTATTTTATAGGTAAGTATTTAGTTTTAAATAGGAATAATGTAGTTAATGATATTAATTTTATTTAGTTTTATTTAAATTATATTTAAGCTAGGGGGTGTTAGGGTTAGACTTAGGTTTAAGGGTTAATAAATTTAATATAGTGGCGGCGACATTGGGGGTGGCAGATTAGGGGTTAATAAGTGTACGTAGGATGCTGCGACATTGGGGGCAACAGATTAGGGGTTAATAAATATAATTTAGGTGTCGGCGATGTTGGGGGCAGCAGATTAGGGGTTCATAAGTATAATGTAGGTGGCGGCGGTGTCCGGAGCGGCAGATTAGGGGTTAATAAGTATAATGTAGGTGTCAGCGATGTTGTGGGCAGCAGATTAGGGGTTAATAAGTGTAAGATTAGGGGTGTTTAGACTCGGGGTTCATGTTAGGGTGTTAGGTGTAAACATAAAATGTGTTTCCCCATAGGAATCAATGGGGCTGCGTTACAGAGCCTTACGCTGCTTTTTTGCAGGTGTAAGACTTTTTCTCAACCGGCTCTCCCCATTGATGTCTATGGGGAAATCGTGCACAAGCACGTACATCCAGCTCACCGCTGATTTAAGCAGCGCTGGTATTGGAGTGCGGTAAGGAGCTCAATTTTGCTCTATGCTCACTTCTTGCCTTTTAACGCCGGGTTTCAGAAAACCCATAATACCAGCACTGTATGTAAGTGAGCAGAGAGAAAACTGCTCGTTAGCACCGCACAGCTCATAACGCAAAACTCGTAATCTAGCCGATAGGTTCCCATTTATTATACTGTGAGAGGACAATATGTTAGGGTGAGATAGGCAGCATCTGCTGCTAGAATGTCAAGGGACACGAAACCCAAAATTTTAATTTCATGATTCAGATGGAACATACATTTTTAAACTCCTTTCCAATGTATTTCTAATATCAATTTTGCTTCATTCTCTTGGTATTCTTTGTTGAAGGAGGAGCAATACTTTACTGTGAGCTAGCTGAACACATCGGTAAACCAATGGCAAGAGTCATATATGTGCAGCCACCAATCAGCAGCTAGCTTCCAGCTCCTGAGCCTACCTAAATATGATTTTCAAAAAAGAATACCAAGAAAACTAAGCAAATTAGATAATAGAGGTACATTTGAACGTTGTTTAAAATGACATGCTCTGAATCATGAAGGGAAAAAAATGAATTTCATGTCCCTTTAAGACTGCATAATAATTTCCTTGTGAAGCCCCACCCCCTGCTATTTCACAATCTATTGCACAATAGAAGAGCTTGTCAATCATCACAGACCTCTGCAAAGGGGTTAAATATACAGTTAAAATCAGTTTCACAGCAGGAATAGTTTTGGTGAGCCTACTTAGGTATGCTTTTTAACAAAGTAAAAACTATCACTATAATCACAGTCCTGTTCAGTCTGATGAAATGGTGTGTCTGCCAAGAAACGCGTTTTTACACTTTATTCTTGCTCTGTTTGAGCGTTTTGGAACGGGGATCCTTTTACATGCTAGGATCCTTGTGGACATTGCGCATCCTTGACCTTCATATGGTTCCTACGGTTTGCAGTATCATCCCTGTGTGAATTGTCGAGCACAACACTCTGCCTGCAGTTGGTGACGTAGTGACTGTTGTTGTCTTCGGAGCTGGATGGAGACTCCAGAGATGGGGGCTTATAATTCTCGGTCTGCTTAGTTAGCACTACATATGCATCCAAAATTGTGAGATTCAACATGTTACTTATTCATCAACCAGTATAATTTCTTGCTATGCTACACCATGAGCTCCTCTTTGCATAGTGTGTGTGTGTTGTATGAGAGTGTGTGTGTTGTATATTATGAGTGTATGTGATGTTTGTGCATGTGTTGTATGAAAGTGTGTGCAGATTAGGGGTTAATAAAATTTATTATAGTGTTTGCGAGGCAGGAGTGCGGCGGTTTAGGGGTTAATACATTTATTATAGTGGCAGCGATGTCCGGTCAGCAGATTAGGGGTTAATATGTGTAGGTAGGTGGCGGCAACATTGGGGGGGGGGCAGATTAGGGGTTAATAACTATAATATAGGTGTCGGCGATGTTAGGGGCAGCAGATTAGGGGTTCATAGGGATAATGTAGGTTGTGGCGGTGTCAGGAGCGGCAGATTAGGGGTTAATAATAAAATGCAGGTGTCAGCAATAGCGGGGGCGGCAGATTAGGGGTTAATAAGTGTAAGGTTAGGGGTGTTTAGACTCAGGGTTCATGTTAGGGTGTTAGGTGTAGGTGTTAGGAGCTGAACGCTGCTTTTTTGCAGGTGTTAGGTTTTTTTCAGCCAGCTCAGCCCCATTGTTTCCTATGGGGATATTGTGCACAAGCACGTTTTTCCAGCTTACCGCTACCGTAAGCAACGCTGGTATTGAGGGTTGAAGTGGAGCTAAATTATGCTCAACGCTCCCTTTTCTGAGGCTAACGCAGCCATTCAGACAACTCGTAATACCAGCGTTGTCTTAAGGGTGCGCTGGAAAAAAAAGGGTCTTTACCGACAAAACTCTAAATCTAGTCGATAGTTTTCTGTGTGCAATACCAGAAACTGCACACTTTCATTGACTGGTGGGGAAGACTTAGACAAATATCTATGGATCACTTTTTGTAATAATATTCTGTAAGAGCATAAATATGAGTTGCCATACGCGATGCATCTTGGGATAGTTGCTTCATTTTTTATTTATTTTACAAATTAATAGCTGCAACATCAAACGCCTACATCTAAGAGAGAGCAACATTATTATTTCTTGGCAAAGAATCTCCTTTTTTCCAGTCCAGCTACGGCTATGAAGTAAACATCATAAAATGAATCTTACCACTGCACAATTTTTCAGCTAAGGATTTTAAATCTTGGGGAAATAATATGTTAATGAAGTACAAATGCACAGAATAAAGTTTACTTTTGAGAGGAAAAAAAGGTACCATCTTCCAAGACATTGATGAGTAAGAAGTATTATTTAAAGGGGTGGCCTTTAAAGAGACAGAAAAGCCAAAATTAAACAAACGGAATGGATAGAGCACGTAATTATAAACAGTTTCCCCCTCCCTACTCACCGCAGGGAGGGGAACAACCAATATAGCGGAGTGAAACAAGAGAGACATACCGCTATATTGGTTGTTCCCCTCCCTGCGGTGAGTAGGACCGGTCTGACTTAACTGTCTAAAAATCACTTGATTTTCCGGTGTGTGGGTACATCATTAACAGTTTAAAGAAAACAAGGTATTGTCTTGAATCTCCTTATCTATACATGTGGATACCGCAATATACAATATATGTTTGGTAATATGAAGCATAGTTTGCCATCTTTTTTCACAATTTAACATATATATTGTGTATACCATTGCTTACTAAGCAAACAAGTGCTTGATTTACGTCTTTTTTTTACCTAACATTTTTCATTGAACACTCATTCATTGTGTAATACAGACAGGCCACAGAGTGAACTTAAGTCGTGTTTTGCGCTTCCTTTGTAAAGAATATATGTATGAGTGCTGAAACATTTTGAATTTGATTTATTTTTCCTTTTCTTCATACGAGTGCTGAAACAATTATTTATATGTCATAAATATATATACAGGTAGCCCTCAGTTTACGCCGGGGTTAGGTTCCAGAAGGAATGGTTGTAAATCAAAACCATTGTAAATTGAAACCCTGTTTATAATGTAAGTCAATGGGAAGTGAGGGAGATAGGTTCCAGGCCCCTCTTAAAATTGTCATAAGTAACACCTAATACATTATTTTTAAAGCCTTGAAATGAAGACTTTAAATGCTAAACAGCATTATAAACCTAATAAAATAATCACACAACACAGAATATATAATTAAACTAAGTTAAATGAACAAAAACATTTGCTAAACAGCATTATAAACCTAATAAATAACCACACAACACAGACTTCACTTGCATTTTTCTGCAAACAGTTCTTTCTATGCATTCCAATTTGGACTGATTTATAGACAGGAAGATCTTGTTCCTTTAAAATCTGCTCGATAGCTCAGGTCTGGTTAAACTGATTAATTTTAGCTTGCTTGGCTTTACTGCAACACAAGCGGACAGCTCCACCTACTGGCTATTTTAATAAATGCACTGCTTCTCAATGCTTTTCAATAGCAGTCACATGACTGGGAAAAAAGGTTGTTATTCTAAAACGGTGTAAATTGAACCGTTGTAAAACGAGGGCCACCTGTATATATATATATATATATATATATATATATACTGATCTAAAAGATGGCTTATGGAAACATTGCACTCAGGCGCACTAAATTAGAGAATTTAATTAAAAGAGCCACCACTCAAGAAAGCACACAGGGTGATATTGCATATTTATTCTCAAGCAAAGAGAAATTAACCATTAAAGAACTGAGACTTTGGTGGGAAATAGAATTCTTACAGCTTTATATCAATGAGAACAAGGTCCCAAGAGGACTTAGAATGAAAAAATACCCTGCAAATGAAAGAGATGATAAAGCATTCATGGAAGATTGGAATGATACCTTAACCAAATGTTCTTTAATTCTCATGGGTAAATTGTTGAATAAAAAAAAGGAAGAAAAAGAAAAAGTACTTATAGAACTGACAGAATTACAGGGAAAAAATGATCTAACAAAAGAGGATACAAAATATGAAGCATACATTAAACAATTTAATGAAACTCTGGAGAAGTTTGATAAAGATATCATGGACAGAAAAATTAAAAATTATCAACGTGACTGTAAAGACTATGGCCCCAATTTATCAAGGTCTGTCGGACCTGATCCGACATTGCGGATCTGGTCCGACAGACCTCGCTGAATACGGCGAGCAATACGCTCGCCGTATTCAGCATTGCACCAGCAGCTCACAAGAGCTGCTGGTGCAACGCCGCCCCCTGCTGACTCGCGGCCAGTCGGCCGCCAGCAGGGGGTGTCAATCAACCTGACCGCACTCGATCGGGTTGATTTCCGGCGATGTCTGTCCGCCTGCTCAGAAAATCTTTTTCTGAAATGGTTAAGAGAGATCTTCCACCATCAACAAATGTGACCAATAAAGCAGGATCAGATTCCAATACATCTACACCAAGATACCCTAGCAGAGTTAATAAGGGATCAAAAAACGGAAAAAACCTGAGGGGCAAAATGTAATTAATCTTTCAGGCTTACAACTTACAGATGGACAACACAAAATTTTATCTAAAGGACTTGGATATGCCCCTACTAATGATTTTGACCTATTTGATGTACTATTGGACTTAAATAAATGAGAAAAGTGACTTTAAAGGGACAGTCTAGGCCAAAATAAACGTTCATGATTCAGATAGAGCATGTAATTTTAAACAATTTTCCGATTTACTTTTATCATAAATTTTGCTTTGTTCTCTTGGTATTCTTAGTTGAAAGCTTAACCTAGGAGGTTCATATGCTAATTTCTTAGACCTTGAAGGCCACCTCTTTCCAGAATGCATTTTAACAGTTTTTCACCACTAGAGGGTGTTAGCTCACGTATTTCATATAGATAACAATGTGCTCGTGCACGTGAAGTTATCTGGGAGCAGGCACTGATTGGCTAAACTACAAGTCTGTCAAAAGAACTGAAATAAAGGGGCAGTTTGCAGAGGCTTAGATACAAGATAATCACAGAGGTTAAAAGTATATTATTATAACTGTGTTGGTTATGCAAAACTGGGGAATGGGTAATAAAGGGATTATCTATCTTTTAAAACAATAAAAATTCTGGTGTAGACTGTCCCTTTAAGGAAACATTTTTTTGAAACCCATGATTTTATTGAAAATTAATTTGATAATGGTGTCAGAAATGAAAGAATTAATGTTGATGATACTCTGTTGAAGGATATTGAAAAAATGAATTTCAATGAATTATGTGATATAACAGATCTAGTATCATTACACAGAGATAGTCTTAGACATAATGAAGAGAATCGTGTTGTTCCTAAAAGCAATATGAGATGTACTAACAAATACTTCTATCCCTCACAATCTAGGGGTGATAATATTGATTTGTTTCATACCATAGTTGAACAGGAATTAACCAAACTTAATAGTCTTGAAAGAAAGAAATCTAAACAGGTTAGTAATTTAACTAGAACAGAGTGGCAAGCACTTCAGAATTTACAAAAGAATGAAAATATAGTAATTACTAATTCTGATAAGGATGGTTCTGTAGTGGTTTTAGATAGAGCAACTTATGTTTCAGAGGCCTATATACAATTTAGTGGTAGGGATCCTATAAGGCCTTAACATTCAATCCCACTTCAAAATTTGTTAGTGAATTGGATAAAATACTATTAGAAGGATTAAAATTAGGCATATTAGATGAAAAAACTGTTGACTCTCTTTTAACTAAGTTCCCAGTAGTGTCAACATTTAAACATCTGCCAAAAATCCACTTTAACCCCCAGGTAGACCGATAATTTCTACCATTGGCACTTTGGGTGAAAAACTTGGTAAATGGATTGATGGATTTTTGCAGCCCTTAGTTACTAATATGCCTGGGTATTTGCAAGACACTAAACAACTGCTAAGGAAGTTGGATGGGTTCCCATGGAAAGATACATATCTTTTACTAACTATAGATGTGGTTTCACTCTATTCCTGTATCCCACACAGTCAAGGTCTCCTAGCTTTTGAAGAGATTCTAAAATTCTACACACATTTTGATGTTGTCTTTATTAGTTATTTGGTTGATGTGGTTAAATTTCTACTAACCCACAATTATTTTGTGTTTGAAGGTAAGATGTATTTGCAGAATAGAGGTACAGCAATGGGGGCAAAATTTGCGACCTCTTATGCAAATATATATCTTAGTTACTTTGAACTCTTAAAGATATTTAGAAAGATATCTTCCTATCTTAGAAAAGGAGCCCTCCCTAACGAACATATCCAATAAAGGAGTTAAATTTGTGTGAAGAAGAGCGAAAACTCTAGGTCAATTTGTTAGTAGAAATTTCTCAGACTCCAATAAGTCGGCTACTATTAAATCAAATAGTTGGCTAAAAGAAAAGAATGGAACTTTTAAATGGGGAGTTAGACCTTGTCAATGTTGTGAATATATCAAAATGGGAGATACTTTTCTATCAAATATAACTAAATGTGAATTTAAAATTTATCAACACCTTACTTGCCAGTCCAACTTTGTAGTCTATCTTATCTCCTGCAAACTACGTGGTTGTCAATACACAGGTAGAACCATTAGACCCCTGAAGGACCGTATCCGGGAACACCTTCTGTCACTAGAAGTAGTAGAACCAAGAACCCCGGTAGCTAAACATTTTGCTAGACATCGTTCTGGGCAGACTTTTGATAAAATAGCCTTAAATCATGTACTATTTTTATTTCAATTTCAGGCAATTGATAGAGTCCCTAAAAGAACTACAGGGGTGACAGACTAGCTAAACTAAATAAAAAAGAGGTTTTTGGTCCCCGCTTTTGGAGAATGTAGATCTCCCTTATCACAGACTCAAAAGCAAAATCTTGACCTCATACCCTCTTAGAACTGGCTCCATGCATTTTATCTCAGAAGGGGGCAAATTGAAAACGCAACAGACTCTCGCGGAAACCCATGGGGGAATCTTCTCCTCATGGCTTCATTATAACCAACTAGTACACTATATATCGCACCACAAACACAGACACGACTTCGGGAGAGAACTCACACACTTTGAGAAACTCTGTACACAATCCAATTATCCTAGACATCTGATCTCCAAACTATGCAAACTCATTGTCGTCCCCTCCACCTCCTCTCTCCCCTCATATACAGTCTCTTGGCATCGGGAGCTTAACCAAAATATAGATCCTGAAGCATGGTTAAAAGCATTTAAACTTATCAAACACTCCTCTGTATCAGCGAAAATACAAGAAATCCACCTCAAACTCATTAGCCGCTGGTACTTAACGCCAATGAGACTAAGCAAGATGTTCCCCGGCACGACCAACACATGTTGGCGGGGATGTGGGGAGATAGGCTCTCTCCTTCATATCTGGTGGAGCTGCCCCCGCTTAACAGATTACTGGACAGCGGTATTTCGGGCCATGTCAGAGGTTCTAGGTACAACAATCCCGCTTGCACCAGAGATTCTGTTATTCTGTTCCATACCCCAAACTGCAGGTCAGGGCAAGCAAGCATTGTTGCTGCTGATGCTATCTGCGGCCAAAAAAATCATTCCAAAATACTGGAAGACACAATTGACCCCCACTGAACAAGAATAGCGGAATCAGGTGAATGACCTGCTGCTACTTGAGAGATTTCATTACCTAAAAATCCATAAGTTAGACCTTCACGAACTTTTAATAGCGTACTGGAACAAAACCATATAATGCCATCACCCATCCAGCCGAGGGCCAGTGTCTTCCCCCTAAGAGGGTGTCTCGGAACCTGCTCCCCCCCCATCCCCCTCTACCCCCCTTTTCCCCCTTTTTTTTTTTTTTTTTCTCTCCTTTACCCCTCTCTTACTCTTCTTTCTCTTCCTACTATCCTCTTTCCTTTCTATACCAGATCTTTCTGGTCTACACACTTATTTGCATATACATATCTCATACTTGTATTGAAGTTAAAAAGAAAAATTAGGTTCTACCTTTTAGCAAGGGCCCGACAGGGACCTCTTAACGACCCTCAGCCTTCTAAGCGATATGTGTCTACTAAGGGTCTAATATTGGCCCTCAATTGTAACCAGAAGGCATATCAGGCAATCTCGATCTATAATATTTTCACCCAATGTACCCATCATTGTTGATTGAGTTTATGTATCATTGCTGTGTATTGATGGTTGTTTCTTTTTCTTTGTACTGCTTGGTGAACCTTAATAAAATATTATATAGCAAAAAAAAAAAAAAAAGAGGTTTTTGGATCCACAAGCTTCAAACAGGATATCCTAAGGGCATGAATAAAATATGGCACCTACAATTATATACCGGTATCTAGATTGAATTATAGCATTAATTCGAAATGTCCATATTTAAATGCAGAGGCGTTTGTATTCACAATTGTTATTTGAATATATTTATTACAGTATGCAAATAACTTGAATTTTTTGCTTAAACTTTGTGGTACAATATGTAGATAGAATTGCTCTATTAGTTTACAGAGCTGATGACACAGTTTTTTATGAATTTGATGAGATGCCTGTTTATGAAGTTGATAAAATGTATTTTTTCCTCTTTCTTCCAACTTGTATATATGTATTCACTGTTTACCGTTGAGGTAAATATCATTTTAAATATTTGTAATCATTGTTTCAATGTTTGAATATTTTAAATTGTTGAATTTAACATACAATATAGGTTTTTCTATTCCCTGACTGTAATAGAGATTTTCATGCATAATCTTTAATCAAAAGTTTGTTAAATAAAACTGAAAAACCATTTGTGTTTGTTCAGCACAGTAGGGGTTAACAAACCTGTAGGTATAAGTGTCCGTAAGGGAATCAGCTGTTATCCCTGATTAAGTGCTTTTTGTAAGCAGGAAACGCGTCGGAGAACAGCTCCTGTGTGCTAGGGTAGAATTTACCATGGTGTGTGCTTGGATTTTAACAAGATATAATAAAGACTTTGGATTTTACTTTTACTCTACTGGTGCTGCCTGTTAATCCTTTGTTTCTGTTGAAATTGCCATGTATCAACTAAGCTTATAGCAATGGTGTTGTAGACTACTAAAGATACGTGCATGCTCTTAGGCTCATATCATCCTACCTAGGTTTACTCTTCAACAAAGGATAATAAGACAACAAAGCAAATTTGATGATACAAATCAATTGAAAATGCAGCCTCTGTTTGAATCATGAATGTTTAATTTTGACTTTAATGTCCCTTTAAAGGGACATGAAACTCAAAATGTTTACTTTATGATTCAGATAGAGGATACAATTAACAACAAAAAAATCCAATTTACTTCTATTATGTGATTTTGTTGTCTTGTAATCCCTTGTTAAAAGAAGGTAGGAAGGCTCAGGAGCACTATATGGCAGCAGTCCTGCAAAAATGATTTTAAAAATATTAAACATTTTGAAGACACTGCTGCCATCTAGTGCTCTCAAGCATTCTCTAGACGCGTGCACGATACCTACCTAGGTATCTCTTCAACAGTACCTTGATAACAAACGGCTAGATTATGAGTTTTGCGGTATGAGTGAAAAAGCAGCGTTATGGTTCTTTTTCACTACCGCTGGTATTATAAGTCTTGCAGATATAGGTGTACCACACACTATTTTGGCCGTAACGCAACGTAACTACCATTACGTAAAGTCCTTTTTCAATGGGACTTCCATAGCGCCGGTATTACAAGTTTGCCTGTCTGGCCAAAAAGTGAGCTGTACAGCCCATAACTACAAGATCCGTACCGTAAACTTTAAGTCAGTAGTTAGGTTTTACGCTACAAAGCTGTAACATAAAACTCATAACTAAAGTGTTACAAAGTACACTAACACTTATTAACCCCAAAACTGAGGCCCTCCCGCATCGCAACACTAAAATAAAATTATTAACCCCTAATCTGCCGCTCCGGACATCGCCGCCACTAGAATAAACATATTAACCCCTCAACCGCCGTACTCCCGCATTGCAAACACTAGTTAAATATTATTAACCCCTAATCTGCTGTCCCTAACATCGCTGCAACCTACATTACTGTTATTAACCCCTAATCTGCTGCCCCCAAAATCGCTGCCACTACTAAAGTTATTAACCCCTAAACCTAACCCTAAGTCTAACCCTAACGTAACCCTAACCCTAACACCCACTAACTTTAACATAATTTAAATTATTCCAAATAAAAATTACAATTACTACCTAAATTATTCCTATTTAAAACTAAATAAATGCTTACCTGTAAAATAAAGCCTAAGATAGCGGAATCTGTTGGCGCTCTACAAATGACCGCTAAAAATAATAATAACTAATAGTTATATTGTATCTAGCTTATGTTTTATTTTTATTTCACAGGTAAGTTTGTATTTATTTTAACTAGGTAGGCTAGTTACTAAATAGTTATTAACTATTTACTAGCTACCTAGTTAAAATAAATACAAATGTACCTGTAAAATAAAACCTAACCTGTCTTACACTAACACCTAATATTACACTACAATTAAATCAATTACATTAATTAAATACAATTAACTACATTACAAATAAAAAATAAACACTAAATTACACAAAATAAAAAAGAAATGATCAATTATGTAAACTAATTGCACCTAATCTAATAGCCCTATCAAAATAAAAAAGCCCCCCCCAAAAAAAAAAAAAAACCTAGCCTAAACTAAACTGCCAATAGCCCTTAAAAATGCCTTTTGCGGGGCATTGCCCCAAAGAAATCAGCTCTTTTATCTGTAAAAAAAATAAAAACAACCCCCCAACAGTAAAACCCACCACTCACACAACCAAACCCCTCAAATAAAATCCTATCTAAAAAGCCTAAGCTCCCCATTGCCCTGAAAAGGGCATTTGGATGGGCATTGCCCTTAAAAGGGCATTTAGCTCTTTTTCAGCCCAACCCTAAGCTAAAAATAAAACCCACCCAATAAACCCTTAAAAAAATCTAACACTAACCCCCGAAGATCCACTTACAGTTTTTGAAAACCGGACATCCATCCTCAACGAAGTCGGGATACGTCTTCATCCAAGCAGCAAGAAGTGGTCCGCCAGGTGGGCAGAAGTCTTCATCCAGACGCCATCTTCAAGACATCCCGCGCGGAGCATCCTCTTCTGTTGATGGCTACTGAAGAATGAAGGTTCCTTTAAGGGACGTCATCCAAGATGGTGTCCCTTGAATTCCGATTGGCTGATAGAATTCTATCAGCCAATCGGAATTAAAGGTTAAAAAATCCTATCGGCTGATGCAATCAGCCAATAGGATTGAGCTTGCATTCTTTTGGCTGATTGGAACAGCCAATAGAATGCAAGCTCAATCCTATTAGCTGATTGGATGAAGCCCGCTTGGATGAAGACTTCTCCCAGCTTGATGAAGATGGATGTCCGGTCTTCAAAAACTGTAAGTGGATCATCAGGGGTTAGTGTTAGATTTTTTTAAGGGTTTATTGGGTGGGTTTTATTTTTAGCTTAGGGTTTGGGCTGAAAAAGAGCAAAATGCCCTTTTAAGGGCAATGCCCATCCAAATGCCCTTTTCAGGGCAATGGGGTTTGGTTGTGTGGGTGGTGGGTTTTACTTTTGGGGGGTTGTTTGTATTTTTTTTTTACAGGAAAAAGAGCTGATTTATTTGGGGCAATGCCCCGCAAAAGGCCCTTTAAAGGGCTATTGGCAGTTTCGTTTAGGCTGGGGGCTTTTTTAGTTTGGAGGGGATTTTTTATTTTCATAGGGCTATTAGATTAGGTGTAATCAGTTTAAATATTTGATCATTTCTTTTTTATTTTGTGTAATTTAGTTAATTGTATTTAATTAATGTAATTTATTTAATTGTAGTGTAAGGTTAGGTGTTAGTGTAAGACAGGTTAGGTTTTATTTTACAGGTAAGTTTGTATTTATTTTTACTAGGTAGGTAGTAAATAGTTAATAACTATTTAGTAACTAGTCTACCTAGTTAAAATAAATACAAACTAAGCTGTGAAATAAAAATAAACCCTAAGATAGCTACAATGTAACTATTAGTTATATTGTAGCTAGCTTAGGGTTTATTTTATAGGTAAGTATTTAGTTTTAAATAGGAATTATTTAGGTATTAATTGTCATTTTTATTTAGATTTATTTTAATTATGTTCAAGTTAGTGGGTGTTAGGGTTAGGGTTAGATTTAGGGTTAGGTTTAGGGGTTAATAACTTTAGTATAGTGGCGGCGATGCTGGGGGAAGAAGATTAGGGGTTAATAAGTGTAATGTAGGTAATGACGACATTGGAGGTGGCAGATTAGGGGTTAATTAGTATAGGTAGGTGGCGGCAATGTCGGGGGTGGCAGATTAGGGGTTAATAACTAATGTAGGTGGTGGCGATGTCGGGGGCGACAGATTAGTGGTTAATAAGTGTAGGTTGGTGGCGGCGACATTGGGGGCGGCAGATTAGGGGTTAATAAGTGTAGGTAGGTGGCGGCGACATTGGGGGCGGCAGATTAGGGGTTAATAAGTGTAGGTAGGTGGCGGCGACATTGGGGGCATGTAGGTGTCAGTGATGTCGGGGGCAGCAGATTAGGGGTGTTTAGACTCGGGGTTTATGTTAGGGTGTTAGGTGCAAACATAATTTTTCTTTCCCCATAGGAATCAATGGGGCTGCGTTACGGAGCTTTACGCTCCTTTATTTCAGATGTTAGGCTTTTTTTTAGCCGGCTCTCCCCATTGATGTCTATGGCGAAATTGTGCACAAGCACGTAAGACCAGCTCAAAGCAGCGCTGGTATTTGAGTGCGGTATGGAGCTCAACACTGCCATATTGCCCTCTAACGCCGGGTTTTTGCAAACCTGTAATAGCAGCGCTATATGGAGGTGAGCGGTGGAAATAAGTTAGCAGCGAGCTGCTCAAAACGCAAAACTCGTAATCTAGACGAATGTAAATGTGATAGTAGAAATAAATAGGAACCTTTTTTTGTAATTGTATGCTCTATTTGAATCATTAAACAAAGAAATGTGTGTTCCATTTCCATTTAATTGCTCAGAAGAAATATATTTGTTAACTGCTATAGAGGACACAAACCAAAAGTGTCAACATCTTCTGGGGTAAATTCACTAATATTATAAATAAGGGATTGTAGGGAAACATATTGACAGGGGCGGACTGGGAAATCAGACTGGCCCTGCTCATATAGCAATTAGAAAGCTTTATTTACCATATTCTGAAGGTGGTTTAGAGTAAAAAGAAGATACAATTAATTTGCAGAAATATCCAAAATAATAAACGCCACCATATGCAATGCCAAAGGTGTTTTATTTTATTTGGGGGAGGGGGTTATATTTTTTCTTAGTGTACATGATAGACAAAAGAGTAAGTAACTATTTTAAATTTTGCAAATACTGAGAGGACTTTTAACACATCGGTCAGCACTCACCAACAGGACCGTCTTTAACCCAGGGCAAAAGGGGCAGCTGCCCAGGGCCCAGTCTCTGTTGAGGGGCCCAAGAGTCCTAAAAAAATTTTTTATTTTTTTTTATGGTTCATACCAGACTGCTGATGTGACATGGGGAACACACACATTCAGTCATAATACTGTCACAGTCAAAAGTACTCTGCTTATATATATATATTTTTTATTTTAAAAACTGTGCCAGACTGTGCCGGTGTCATGTGACATGCCAAGCTATTGCCATGTGCTGTTTTAGATGTGCACTGTGCAGCACTGAATGCAAAGCCCTAACTCGGCATCCAGCCATTTCCCACTGCATCAGAAAAGGTCCTACTGGGGTTACCACTGTTACCAGGTAACTGCTCTGGTGGTGGGGATTGTTTCTGGGTAGGGCTGACAGTAGGTGCATGCAGCAGAAAGCTGAAGCGGCAGGTACATGAGGATTTGAGCATCTGTGCAGCTGCACACACTACTCTCTTCAGAGTCTTGAGGCTGTGTGACTCATCTCACACTGTATCCATGCAGCTTGGGAAGACAGCATCCAGTCTGCTGGTCCCCTTAGCCCTGCTCTTTCTGCTGTGGCCCTAAGATCAAGTAACTTAAGTTTGTTAGGGGAACAGTGCTTTGTAGAAAGGTGTCAGTGGGATGAATAAGTGAGTGCACACACGCCCCTCCCCATGCAGCATTATCTAGTGCAGGGTGAGAGGGAACTTGTACCTAGCAAAGAAGTGACATGTGCTGCTGTGGCTGATGTATAGTGTCATGCTGATACTTCACACATTAATGTAAGGTTTATTTTTATAGTTTTTGTTTTCTCTCTGTCTCAGATTTTACAGTTTCCCATAGCAGTTCTGCTGTTCCAGTCAGTAAACTTATATTTGTCTGCACCTCCATGCTTCCTCCTCAGTCTTTAACTTGCTTTGCTCCTGTTGGCTGCCCTAAATATCTTTAACCAGCTAACCTCACACCAGAATCGCATTCAAAAGAATATTAAATAAATCCACAGTGGAAGAATTTATATATTTA